>NC_084603.1:1517664-1652664 GCF_033807715.1 Cololabis saira
ATCTAAGATGGGCCCCCTGCGCCCAGATCTCTCCTTCTCCTCTTCCTCTCCTCTCTCTCTGCTCTTCAGGTTTTTATACAAGCTAATGGACGTTAGCATTAGAGCTAGCCAGTTAGGTTAAGTTACAGGTTGGTAAACGTTGTAACTGTTTCTTACCTTGCTCTACGCTGACTTTATTAATTCCAGCTTCACCGTCACCACCTTTTTAAAATATTTGTGTAGAGAATCTCTGAGGCCTCTATTTTCTTCTTCGCTTCTTCTCTTTTCTCTTCTTTTCTGAGCACCGGACTTGTGCTGACCGGACATTTTGACCATTCTAATGGTTGAATTAAATGATCAAATTTTGATCAGCGGCCAAACCATTTTAGTGTTGGGGGTTCTTGATCACAAGGACAATTAGGAAGAAAACTAATAACAAGCTTTTATGGAACTCAAATACTACATATTTCTTCCACAAATTTTGAAAAATGATTCCATAATTTAATGAGAAAAAAAAAAGTTGAAGGTGAAGTTCCCAAGCAACACAATAGACTTCAAATTGTGAAATCAAATCAGATATATTTATTATGGGCAAAGCACACAAAAACATTTGAGGACGTCAGTAATGTTATGACAGAAGACACAGAAAAGTCAGGATAACAGTCAGGACGACTTCTAAAATACTGACAATTTTGTGTTTTATCAGGTTGAATGACTAAGTAGTACGACTGTTTTTAAAATCATTATTTGAGAAAGCCCGTCTTTGCCAGAAAAACTAACTTGGACAAAGTCAGATGTACAAAAAAAGTACAAGAAGTACGAGTGGCAACAATTTTTATTTCATTTGTTGAAAACTGTAGACGTTTTGACAAGAAATTGGGTCCTCTCTCGATGGGGATCGTTTAAATACACGAAAACTCCCGTTGGACCACCTACAACAAACCCAACATACACAGATCTGGGACTTAATGAGGTTTAATGTGAACACTTCATTTAAGAGGGAAACAACCCTTTACCACAGGAAGAATATAACATGTTCAATAGCAGCAGCTTCTTCCTCACGTCTCCAGCAGGATCTCTGTCCTTAAGTTGTAGTTTGGCCATTTTACTGGGTTCCAGTCGCTTCTGTTAAGCAGTTTGTAACAGTTAAATGTTTACATTTAAAAATAGTGGACATATCAAAGTATTGACAAATATTCCTCAAACTTTTGGGGCTCGAACTAAAGACGTTTGTCTCACCAACACAGCTCTGCAGGAGATTCTCCTCAAAACCAGGAAATTCACTTCTTAATGATGACTGGATAAAATCCCTCTAAACTTAAGACCCTTAGATGGAGATTTAAGACAAATTAACAAATTTAAAGGCCTTATTTTAGCAAAAATGGATTTTAAGACTTTTTCAGGACCTGCAGCCGCCCTGGTCAATATTGTTCAGATTCAGATTCAGACTTTTATTGTCATTATACAGGGCACAACGAAATTAAAGGCAATACGGAGTAGTGCTTTCCTTCAAAAACAGATTAAGTAGAAATAAAATAAAAAAGTAGAATAAGTCTAAATAATAGAATATTACAGAATAAAATAGACTCTGTAAAAAGAACGGTATATAACGGTTCAGAGTATATAAATATATGGCTTACGTCTGTATTAACTTCAGCAGCCAGGAGAAAGCTGACACTTATGTTCAGCTGCCTGACTTCTTTTACAGATTGTTGAATCTAATGTCTCTGTCTTGTGTCTCATTCTTGCAGAAACAAATTTCTCCAACAAACCCCGATTCTGAACTAGCGATGCTCCGATACCGGTACTGGTATCTGGGCCGATGCTGCTCTCATAAACTCGTACTCGCAAAAATTATCCGATACCGCGCACCGATACTTCATCGTTGTTGTAGTTACTGGTTAGTGACTCTAGGGGGAGATGAGAAGAGAGTGATACATGAGTGAGAAGGGAATGATACATGAGTGAGACTGGCAGCGCCGTTTCAGGCAAGATAGCAACAATTAATGCAGCGGGACATCAGCAGTTGGACATATTTCAGAATAAGGGACGACAGAAGCAACAGACTGCTAGCTACGTGCTGCTAAAAGCTGGATTCTGGTTCTGCGTTTAAATCGATACTGAGCGCACGCCATGCCATGATTGACATGCACCTCCCAAAAAATGTAGCTACGCGTCAAGAGGTCGCAGACCAACACAGCTGTGATTGGTTCTTTGTAGCAACGCATTTCTGGTTCCAGTTTGAAGCAGTCGTGAACTTTCAGCCTCTTTTCTTCGTGTATGTGTAATTGTTTTTTGGTTTTGGTTTTTTGCACAATAGTTGTCCTTATTTCTTTGATTCAATTTGACCGGAAAAGCCTGAAGCTAAACAAAGTATCAGCTAGAGCTCTGGGGGGTTTAGCACCGCGGAGAAATGGAGTGATGGAGAAGTCCGAAGGTTCACAACGGCATTCACGGTGACGGTGTAGGCTCTGCGTTGGTTTAACACGGAACCTTAATCCAGGCTTAAGGAGTCAAGAGGAGGGAAGGAGAATACGTTGTTTAATACCAACAACTGGATAAAACATCTCAAGACGCATCATAAAGCTGAGGATACGGAGTTTGCTAATGCTACTGCAAGACCACAACAGCCACATTAGCTCAGGTTCTGCTAAAGCCACAGACGATGGCAAGAGACGACCAACGGTGTTCGGACTCGAGCTGTCGGCGCGGCGCTAGCCGGGGGGCTACTGGGCCACGGAGGAAAGCCCAGCCGGCTGAGTTTAGTTTAAAATAGTTATTCTACTTGAGCCTCTCGGTGGTCAGTGGGTTCAGCAGCGGCTCATATACTGAGGCTACAGTCGCAGGTTTGAATCCCGGCCTGCACCTTTGCTGCATGTCATCCCCGTTCTCTCTCTCTGCCCCCTTCCTGTCTGCTACTTCAATAAAGGGCCACTAGAAACCAAAAAATCTTAAAAAAATAGTTGTTAATAATGGAACCTGTCTTCCAATTCATTGCATTTTTCATTGCATTTTCAGCCTAGTTATTCTTGTGGTAGAAGTATCGTATCGGTACTCGGTATCGGCAAGTACACACATTAAAATACTAGTAAGTGAAAAAAATGGTATCGGGGCATCGCTAGTCTGAACGATAAGAACCTGTTTTGGTGGTGGAGCGTTTCCAGCCCAGGTGATCAGGTGATCAGGTTCAATTCAATTTTATTTATATAGCGTCTAATACAACATAGTTGTCTCCAGGATGTTTCCAGAACCAGAACATGAACATAAACCCCCGAGCAATTATTACATAAACAATGGAGGTAAAAACTCCCTGTGGCAGGGTGGAGGATTGGGTCTGGGCTGCGGGGGAGCAGCCACTCAGCTGATTGGGCACAGGTGTGCCCAATCAACCTCTCCACCCTGCCTGGCTACATAAAGAGCGGCTGCACCAGCAAGAGGTCTCTGCTGGGAGGAAGCTGCTGAGTCTGGCACGTGTGTCTTGGGTGCAAATAAAGATTTCCTGCACGAAACGCTGTGTCCTCTGTCCTGTAGGGTGACCCCCGTAGCACTAGCCCTGCTACACTCCCCTAGTGGGAGAAAAACCTTAAACCAAACAGTGGCAAGAAAAACCCCTTTAGGAGGAAGAAACCTGGAACAGGACCTGAACCATAAGGGGGGACCCTCCTGCCGAGGGCCAGACTGGGGGGTCGGGGACGTCAGCAGCACAGCAGGTAGGTGGAAGCAGCAACGGGATGACCGGGGATGGGGGGGGACCGGGAACACAGGCCAGAACGCAGCTCCCGAAGCTCCGGCCCAATCAGCAAGTCCCAGGTTCAGAGTCGGGGAAAGGTTGAGAAGGGGCAGGGCCAGGGAGAGGAGTCTTGAGGGACAAATCTCTCCCCCGCCTGACTGGGCCGTTACCCTGACCGGGCCGTTACCCTGACCGGGCCATTACCCTGCCCCTCTCACTCCCACGCTGCAGGATCCGGTGTTGTGCATTCAGAGATGCTCTTCACCACCAACAGAGGATGCTGCACCATGTACAAAAGAGAAAAAAAGAGGAGAAAAGGGGGGCCAGCTCAAGAAACTACAGGAACGATGGACAAAAACGATAGCTATGAGATATTTATAATAAATAAAAATGGAAATGGAGAAGAGAGGAAGGGAAGAGGAGAGGAGAAGAAGGGTGAGAGGCACCGCCCAGCGGATCATGTCGGTCCCCCCTGCAGCATAGGCCTATAGCAGCATATACACCAAGCTATATTTGAGACTAACTATTATAGTCTTGTTCTATAGCTGCAACTATGACTACTGACTCTAACACACTAGAGTTTACACTACCTAGAGATTTACCAACACCAGCTAGAGGTTTACTAAACACTAACTATAGGCTTTACTAAACAGAAAGGTTTTAAGTTTAGTTTTAAAGGTGGAGGTGGTGTCAGCCTCCTTAACCCAGATTGGAAGTTGGTTCCATAGTAATGGTGCCTGATAGCAGAACGCCCGCCCTCCAAATCTACATTTAGATACTCTAGGAACTACGAGTAAACCTGCACTCTGAGAGCAGAGAGCTCTGCCAGGAACATAAGGCACTACCAGGTCTAATGATAATGCGGAGCTAAGCCGTTTTGGGCTTTATACGCAACTAATACAATTTTAAAATGGATTCCGAATGGATTCAGGTGACCAGGTCACCAGGTGACCGGGTGATCTGGTGATCAGTTGATGCTGCAGAGCCGGGCCTGGGTGTTGGGCTGCAGCTCCAGGGCGGCGTACAGGTCCTGGGTGAAGGTGTGGGTGAAGGTGTGCAGCAGGGTGGGGTTGTCCCCGGAGGAGACCCGGTAGAAGGACAGGTGCCCCCCCTCCCAGTCCAGGTAAACCCCCAGGCGGCTGCAGCGCAGACACAGCGACGACACGCAGACGCCCCGCCCCCCGTTGTGGGCGTGGCAGCCGCTCCCGGAGCAGCTCAGGCCCCACGATTCCTGGGTGTGTCCCAGCCGGCCGGGGGGGGCCCCGGGCCCCCCAGGGCTCCGGTAGGTCACCCCCACGCTGAAGGGCTCGGCCTTCTCCACCTCGAAGTAGCAGCGGCCGCGGAGGGGCTGCTCACACAGCAGTGGTGGGGGCAGGAACCGGTCCGCGGGGCGGGGGTCCGGCTGCTGGGGGTCCTGGTCCCCCCCCCACGACACCCGGGTGTTGCCCTCCGACAGGACCAGCCCCCCGTGAGCTGTGCTGGGGTCCAGAGAGAGCTGGCAGGAATCTGCAACCAGGAAAACTGATGAAACCAGACAATCCAACCAGCGACTCAACATTAAACTAAAACATTTACAAGAAAAAAAAAAAAAATGTGTGTGTGTGTGTGTGTGTGTGTGTGTGTATATGTATATATATACATATACACACACACACACACACACACACACACACACACACACACACACACACACATATATGTGTGCAGACAAGGTAAAAAAAAAAAAAAAAACTAAAAATATTTACATTTAAGAGTTTTTAAAATCAATTTCAAACTAAATTTAAGACCAAAAAGACGAGTCACTAAGAAATGGGCTGAGGTCCAGGTTGCCAGATCTGGCAGGTTCCAGCCCAGACACGATGTAGAACCCACCAAAATAATAAAAAACCAGCCCAAATCAAACATTCTCTATGTTAAAACCGTCAATTATTAAATACGTACAGTAATACATTTCAAGCTTCACAACACCACTAAATAGTCAAGAAAAGTTCAGGCTCCAAACAAAGACAACAATTAAATTGAGTCGATTAAAGCAAATATAATATCAGTGAGTTTATTGTGTACGTTTGTACTTTTTTGTTAATCATTTCTCCTAAATATTTAGTAAAAACCAGGAAAAGCAGCCCAAATATATATTTTTCAGCCCAATTGGGACATTTAAAGGCCTTATTTTATTTAAGACTTTTTAAGGACCAGCGGCCGCCCTGGTGAATATTGTTCAGGGTTTCTGCTGCATCTTGGTCCAACCTCTGGTGTTTCTGAGCTCTAAGAGACAGGACAGAGCTGGGGATGGACGGATGTACAGGAGGGACAACAACAGAGGGTTTGGACACTACGAGAAGGAGAGAGGACATGCAGGGTCGGTGCGGCAGAGGAAGGTGCAGAAGGAAGGAAAGATGGAGTGCTGGGGTGAACCCTAAAAATAAAAAGGCAAAGAAGAAGATTCTGCAGCTTCCATATTAAAATAAATAAATAATACTAACATTTCTTTAATCCTGGTTTCAACCGATGACTTCCACCGTGTTCGGTCCTGTAAGAAATGAGACATCAGTACATCTCTGATATATGTATGAGTATATATGTATATGTGTGTATATGTATATATATATGTGTGTATTTATGTGTGTCGCGAAGTAGGGGGGGGGCTGAACTTGATAAGCTTCGCTTCCTTCAGCTCCTTCTCAAACTTGCACTGCATCGTAATGTGCTCTTTTTTATATTGTTATATGTACCGTTTGTTTTATGCTTGTGCATGTTTGAGACAAATCAAAATCAAATCAAAATCAAAAATGGCTGGCAGGTCTTTGGGGAGGGTTTTCCTTTAATTACCTGAGATTACTGAGCCGGTATTGTTGGTCCTCCACCAGCTCGGAAAGAATCTTCACCCCAGAGTCTCCTGGATGGTTGTAGCTCAGGTCCAGCTCCCTCAGGTGGGAGGGGTTGGAGGTCAGAGCCAGGACCAGGTCCCGGCAGCCTTCTGCTGTGACCAGACACCCAGACAGGCTGAGGAGAGAGAGACCCCCAGGGAGGGGTTGGTGGGTTACAGACACCCAGGGAGGGGTTGGTGTGTTACAGCTAGGGATGGGAATCCAGGACCGGTTCCTGTTCAGAACCGGTTCCCAGTGTTTCAATTCCTTGGAATCGTTTGCAAATTTTGTAAAAAGATTCCCTTTTCGATTCCAGTACGAATGACGTCATCAGGCACGTTGCATAGCTGGCGCCCAAGCGATACAAACGCTTGAAAGTCTTGTTACATTTCAGTAAAAAAAAAAAACAGGGCAACTTGAAATACTTGCCAAGTGAATACTCCGTCAAAGGGAGGAAATACTACCAACATGCAAAAACAGCAGCAATAACAATCAATGAATGTCGCGTTTTCAATCGGCTCCGGACCAACATCAGTGATTCTCAACCAAGCAGCAGCAACGTTAGGGTGTCCTTGGCTAATAATAAAGCAGATAACTAATTAACTAAAAAAACACTGCCTAAAAAAACACTGCCTATCATATTAGCGACATTTACGTCATTGTCCTTTTTTCCAAATGACAATCGATAAGGGATAATAAATAACTAGACATAAAATTCCCTGGAAATTTTGAAGTGCCACGGGACTACTGTGATGAAGATTGCGATTTTGATGACATTCCCTATATCAAAAAATTCGAAAGTTATTGCAGAAAATAGGAACTATCACATATCGACCAATCAGAAGAAGGGGCGTGGCTAACTTTCACCAATGAAGGTCAAATACTCCAAAACAGAGTCCGATGACACCACCCACGACTCTCTATGTCAAACTATTCAAGTTATAGCATTTATTGGTGGTTATTTACTGTGTGTGTGTGTGTGTGTGTGTGTGTGCATGCGTGTGTGAGGGGGGCTATTAAATATATATATATATATATATATATATATATATATATATATATATATATATATAAAAAACATGAACCGGTTCCAGCTTCCCGGCCGTGAGGCTGCAGGACTGGGGGTCGGCTAAGGTCAAAGGTCAGGGGTCAGATTTCCCAGAATTCTTTTAGTCGTCTCCATTTTACAGGTTAAAGTATATGAAGACTTTGGTGATTGAGTCATGTGACCAGTTCTGGCTGAAGGAAAGAGTCAGCAGCTGAATTCTGGTTACCCCGGCAACAAGAACCTCCCGGAAGAATCTTTCTGGTTTTGCTGTGAGGAAAAACCCAGATTTTGGCTTCTGACAAGGTCTCAAATAACTCCGATTTGTGATCAAACCGTAGCTCGTAGCAGAAAAACAAAAACATCATGAGAGACACAGAACCCGGCAGATTCTGACAATCTTAATTTTATTCAGATATTCCTTAAAATGATTGAATAAGCTCAGTGCGAAGACAGAGTGACATTTTTTTGAAGAAAACTTTTGATTACATTACAGCCAATGGAGACCGAGACAGGTATTGGCGCCGCTCTAGCCTCCCCCGTTTAAATTTTGTGCATACCCCGCCTGTTAAAGTCACATTTTATGAATCCCAACACCTATGTCTACATTCTGACCAAAAATTATTTGTCTCCTTTTTACGGTTTGGCTGTGAGCTCAAGTTACAAATAAAATTTTGGGTTATTTTTTTTTACCGTTTCTCCCACTCTAGCAACTGACACCCGCACTCTAGATTTGACAAAAAAGTGATTTCCAGTCCTCGCTTGGGGGCTCATATCTTGAAAAGTGTACATCTTAGGAAACAACTGTTTGGTGTTTTGGAGAGAAGAGAAGTTTTCCTCCATTTTGAAGTTTGAATGACATTTCTACGTGCAGGTATGAGAAAGTTAGGTGACTCAGAAAAAAGGGGAATTTTGGCTTTTTTTTTACCTCCTCCCATCCACATGGTGACATTCCGCGCCACACACATACATGGGAAAATCTCCCCATTAGTTTTGAAATTTGGAAATGTTTTTGCACTTCGTGCGAAAACTATTTGTGCGATCGCTCTGAAAATCCAAAGGACTGTAGTTAAATTCAGGGCCTACAACTTTCTAAATCGGTTCAGAATTTTACAAGTAACGGTGTGCGAGTGGTGAGGCCCCAAAGTTCTCCCAATGCATTCCGGATGGGCCAAAAAGCGCACGTTTTCGCACGTTGCGCAAAAACGTGCGCACCAATCGCTAATAAAAGTCATACCACTCGATTTCCGCTTAAGGCGCACGTTTTTACTTTTCGCGTTTTCTCAAAGCTGCGGGACTAGTTACGCGCCGAAGTTCATACGGAATAATAAATAATAAGCCTGAACAATAATAACAGTGCCTCTGGCTACACTATTGCATAGCTGTGGAGGAGTGCCTCTGGCGCAGCCGTGGCGCTAATAAAGAACCGAATCGTTATGCAGAATCTAAAATGGAATTGTAAAAAATCGTATCAATTCCCATCCCTATTTACAGCAGCGTTGTCACGGAGACGGCGGTGGTAGGAACGTGTCGGCGGTACCTCAGCGTCTCCAGCCTGCAGCTCTGGTTCATCAGGCCGCCACACAGCTCCTTCACCCCCGAGTCTCCCAGGTCATTGTCACTCAGGTCCAGATGTCGGAGAGGGGAGAAGGGGAACTTGAGACCGAAGGCCAGATGTTTGACCCACTCTGCCGTCACTCTGCAGTCTCTCAGCCTGAATGTGGGTTAAAGGGATAGGTTCATGTTTCTCAGAGTTATACGGAGACCCCTGAAGCTCCTGTTTGGTCCACATGTATGACGCACTGCGTTTCTGAGAGATGCAGCTGAATCTAGCTATCATTTTAGTTTTTATTAGTTTTAGTCACGTTCATTCTCCTTTTAGTCGTGTCAAGTTTCAGTCGACTAAAAGTCTGAGCATTTTACTCTTATTTTAGTCAGAATTGTCCATTTTAGTCTAGTTTTAGTCAAAGATTGTATTTATCCAAACACATTTTACAATTCAAACAAAGTTATCTTATTATTATTATTATATTATTGTTACCTTATCAAGAATACATTCATTCCAGATACAGAAGACTCTCATTTCAGTTTACAACATATTTATTTTTCCACATTTCTCCCCATCTTTTTCTTTTTCCACGACACATTGGGTTTTCTTTTCCACGTCTACTGTATGTAGGAAAGTGGATCCAAAGATCTAAAGATTAAACTGGTTTAAAGACTAAAGAGGAAACTACTGCAAACATGGACATTAAGGATCTTTGTTAGAACATTTCCTTCCATTTCATTTGGTCAACACGAGTTTTTATTTTGTAATCTACATTTTAGTCTGGTTTTTATTCCTCTATGATATTGCCTTATAGATTTAATTATCGTTATCGTCACATGACCAGCATTTTCGTTGCGTCTCATTTTCCTCAGGTAATTAAGTTTGACGTTGACGACGATATTAAGTCATCATTTTCGTTGATGAAAGCAACGTTAGTGTAGATGCCCAGTACCAGCCTGATAAATGACAGTGGAAGGAAACTTACAAGGCTTTCCTGCTGATCCTCACGGCGGGGATCAGCCTCTTCCTGCCCTCCTCCGAGGCCTTGTAACTCTTCAGATCCAGCTCTGGCAGCTTGTGCTTGGAGATCAGCAGCATGTAGGCCAGCGCCGAGCAGTGCAGGGGAGTCAGCTTCCTCTCCAGACCCCCCTCTCTCAGATACTCCTGGATCTCATCCTTGACTCTGTGGTCCCTCATCTCCACCAGGCTCTGGAACAGGTTGATGCAGCTGTCCGGAGACCGGCTCTTCCCTCGAATGGAGCCCAGGTAGGTGGAGATCTTCCTGCCGGCGTCCTCGGCCGGGTCCTGCGGCGTCAGCAGGCCCTGCAGGACTCTCCGGTTGGGCTCCACCATCAGGCCCAGGAGGAAGCGCAGGAAGAAGTCCAAGTGGCCGTTTTTCTTCTCCATCACTTTGTCCACGGTCATCTTGAGCAGATCCAGCAGAGCGTGTTGTTCCTCCTGCAGGTTGAGGAAACCGCGGAGCTCTTTGGTGTCTTTGGTGGTGAAACATTCGTAAACGTAGAGGGCTGCGAAGAACTCCTGCACAGTGAGGTGCACGAAGAAGAAGACCTTTTTCTGGGAGAGGACTTGTTCCGCCCTCAGAATCGTGTTGCAGAATCCGGAGTAGATGGAGGCTTCGTTCACGTCCACGCCGCACTCCTCCAGGTCTTCCTGGTAGAAGATCAGCTTGTTCTCCTGGAGCTGGACGAATGCAAGTTTCCCGAGTTTCAGGAGAAATTCTCTGTGCGTCTTCAGAAGCTTCTCTTTGTTCTTCTCCGTCTTCCTGTCGTACTTCCTGCTCCTGCGTTTGGTCTGGGCGAACAGGAAGTACGCCATCATCTCTGTGAGCGTTTGAGGGATCTCCGTTTCCTCCTCTCCTCCGAACACCTGTGGTGGCAAAAATTGTTGTTCGTTCAAAAAAGTGTTCAAAAAGAATGTCTCGACACGTCAGCTGTCTTTCTTGAGTTTTAATAAAAAAGAGCATTCATGAATGGAGGATCACACAGTGCCGATCTGATCAGACGCTCAGTCAGCCTGAAATGCCTTCAAGATGTTTAGGCACACGCTATCTTATAGTGGCCAGGCTGGGAACAAAAAGACAAAATATCACCCTGGCAACTGATGAAGCATTGTGACAGCACGTGGCCCCCTGCAGGGCTTTGAACTAAGACCCAACACCTTTGTGTTAGCTCCAAATTCCTACCCAGCTCCCTACCCACCTCCCCTGCAGACGACACCTGGAAGTTGGTTCAAACAGACTTGAATCACGAGAACACCCTATGGGATAATTTAGAAATTAGTGACAGTCAGGCCAAATGCCAGATAATGACATTTGGCCACAGATCACATCTGATTGTAAATTACTTTTGTCTCTCACTTGGTTTGTGTATTTCCTGCCTTCTGTACCTTGAAGCTTACTGTATAAAAAGTCATGACACAATCACCCGGGGTCGGCACACCAACTCAGACATGATCTGATCTCACAAGCGGACTTCTGAACTGGTTTTGATAAATTCCTCAACACAACCATGCCAGGCACTGTGTCAAAGGATCTTGACCTTGGCATAGGAATGTTCACTTGAAAACAGGATTTGTGCATTAGTCTTAAAGCATACAAGACAAAATATATATGTTATACCAAAATTTCCCATTACAAACCTCTCTGAACAAGGTGGCGGAGATCCAGCAGAAGATGGGGATCTGGCACATGATGTCCAGGGTGGGGGAGGACCGGACGTGTGTCGTGACCCGCTGGGCCAGACCCGGGTCATGGCCGAACCTCTTCCTGAAGTATTCCTCCTTCTGCGGGTCGTTGAAGCCTCGTATCTCCGTCACCATGTGGACGAGCTCGGCGGGGATCTGCAGCGCGGCCGCCGGACGGGAGGTTATCCAGAGGTTTGATTCCGGGAGGAGGTTTCCCTGGATCAGGTTCACCAGCAGGTCAGACACGGACGTCACAGCGCTGGCAGACGTTACAACATTTGTGTTCTTGAAGTCCAGCTTAAGTCTGCTCTCGTCCAGCCCGTCCAGGATCACCATCACCTGGGGGGGAATATTGAAAAATCGATGCATCAATTCTCCCCGCCCTGATTCAATATTGATTAAGCCAGTAGTCGGCATCCCAAAATGTTTTAGATCCATAATGGACCAAAAAGACAAAAAACAAATATGTCTGGAGCCGCAAAAAATTAAAAGTCTTGTATCAGAATTAGAATGAAGAAACACATGCTGCATGTTTCTATATTAGTTAGAACTGGGGGAAGATTTTATTATTCATTATGCACTTCGAGAAAAAAGTTGAAATGTTGAGAAAAAAGTCGAAATGTCGAGAAATAAGACAAAATTTCCAGAAAAAAGTCAAAATTTCCAGAAAAAAGTCGAAATGTCGAGAAAAAAGTCAAAATGTCGAGAAAAAAGTCGAAATGTCGAGAAAAAAGTCAAAATGTCGAGGACATAGTCAAAATTTCGTGAAAAAAGTCGAAATGTTGAGAAAAAAGTCGAAATGTCGAGAGAAAAGTCGAAATTTCGTGAGAAAAGTCGAAATTTCGTGAGAAAAGTCGAAATTTCGAGAAAAAAGTTGAAATGTTGAGAAAAAAGTTGAAATGTTGAGAAAAAAGTCGAAATGTCGAGAGAAAACAGTCAAAATTTCGTGAAAAAAGTCAAAATTTCGAGAAAAAAGTTGAAATGTCGAGATTAAAAAGGAAAGGAAAAATCGAATCGAAACGTAAAGAATGGAAATGGAATGGAATGTTGAGGTTGTCAACAATCCCCCGCCCTGCTCTCACCTTGGTGTACAGGTAAATCCCCAGCCCTGCTCTCACCTTGGTGTACAGGTAAATCCCCAGCCCTGCTCTCACCTTGGCGTGGCTGTAATCCTCCTCCTCCTTCAGCTGGTGGACGGAGGGATGCAGCTCATCCAGGAGCTGGTGGAGGCTTTTCTCTCCTCCAATCAAACTCAGCTCCCGGAAAGTCAGACAGAAAACCAGATCAGCGTCCTGGTTCTGTTTGTCCTGGGCCCAGTCCAGGAGGAACTTCTGCACGGAGAAGGATTTCCCGATGCCTGCGATGCCCTTGGTCAGGATGGTCCGGCGGTTTTCCTCCCGGCCGGACGTGAACATGTCTCCGATGTTGATCGTCTCATCACACGCCTGCGTGGTCAGCTTGTGCTGAAGGTGTCTGGACTCGTGTTCCCCCGACAGTTCCTCGCTCTCCCCGGCCGTGATGTGGACAGAGGTGTAGATGCTCTCCAGGGAAGTCTGCGGATCACCGTTGCCTTCCTGTGTCCAGGTGTATTTCTTTTGCGTGGCTTTTTTAAGTTTCTTCTTTGCTTCTCCAAGACGGTCATCGTCTGTAACGATCAAATACGTGACCACAAATAACATTAATACAGTAAACATCAGAAATTATCTGAACAACCTTTGGCTATCAGGCTCCTCTCTTTGAGTTGAAGAGACATCCTCTAACTTTAAAATGAGGCATAAACCTTCTTTTTTGATAAAGTCTAGAGTTGGGGCCTACAGGGTTACAAGGGTTATTTCCTCTCCATAAAATTACAATCAACATGACCAAATAATCAACCGAATTGTATGAATGGAATTTAAATGGTTTATAATTGATTCTTTTTTTTTATTTATTTATTTTTTTTATTTCGGCATGTTTATATAGACACATTTCATCTCCAGAACATTATACATTGCATACTCAGCACATGACGAAAAGGGTACGGGAGAAGCTGACGCTTATCAAAGTCCCGCCCCGTTCTATGTAAGATTCATGATCACATCAACAACAGAATTCAGTAAGATACATAGTTTACCACATAGCAATTTGTCTAATTTCATCCTTCACAGTCCAGATAGCATGTATGTTTGTACACGTGTCCAGTCCACTCATCCTGATCACCGTTCCTGTGATTTACTACTGTGTCCACTGTTCAGTTATTTTTATGTCCAAGTCTCTTTTTGCATGCAATCCAATTTGCAATGGAGGTGCGTGTGTCAATGCAGATTTTGATTAGTCGCTGTCCTCTGGCTCTCTAGCCGCCACAGCCTTTGCCCCCTCCGCTCGTACTGACTTCATCTCCTCACGAGCTTTGGACACATCCGACCATACATTGGTCAGTCTCCCCTGGATGTCAGCGAGGCCAGAGAGCAGCTTTGCCTGATCAGCTCTCACTTTTCTCAGCTTTTGTAGCATCCAGACCCCGCCAAGCCCTAGGATCACCAGGCCCACCGTCATGCCCGTGAAGATATAGACGTCCTCCACGTCTTCCATATCCAGCACCCCAAGACACACCACTCTCCATTTGTTCCAACTGTCCATAGTGTACCCCGCCAAGAATGTCCCATCTGGACAGGCCGGTTCCCCTGTCCCAGCACGCCGTGTAGAAAAAATCTTGTCAATAGCATTTACTGACCAGTTCAGAATCTCCATTCTTGATTTTATGTTCTGCTTGGTCGTGATATCTGCTGTGCTGTGATAGAGCTCAATTTCACACACACACATTTTATAGTGACTTTGTTTTGTTTCCATGTTTTGTTTCCATGCCAGGTGTTCCAGTGCTGATTTTCCCACATTGCCTTGTTTCGTACACATAGCCAGACATTGCCTTCCTGTACCTAGGTTTGATATTCCTTCAATAACAGCTTCTTTAACTCATGTTTGAAAACAGTTACATTTCTTGCTAACTTTAATTCATTGTTTAGGCTATTCCACATTTTCACACCAGCTACTGACAAACTATGGCTTCTCATCGTTGTCCTTATCTTTTTCTGTTTAAACTGCAGCGAGCTGCGCATGCTGTGAGGACTTTGACTAAGAGTGAACAATTTCTGAACATTTACTGGTAATGCCGCCTGTGTTGCTTTGTAAATTGTTTGTAGCATCTGAAAATGAAGTATCTCTCTCAGTTTTAGATATTTCGTCTTTATGAACAGTTCGTTCGTATGTGCCCTGGCTGGGACAGAATGAATGATGCGAAGCGCTTTTTTTTGCAATTTAAATATTCATTCAGATTCAATTGGATTGTAATTCATTTGATTTGTACTTACCCTTTTTTTTCTATATAAAAGGTGCCCTGAGATTACTTTTTTTTTTTTCTTCTTCTTTTTTTAAATGGCAGATGACATAGAAATACATTTAAGTGAATAAATACATATTGGCAACATTTGAGTGGGTAAAAAAAAAAAAAGGTAAAAAGGAACATCTTGGGATCTCCCCAGATTAGCTGGACGAAGTGGCTACTGCAACCCGACCTTGGATAAGTTTAGGAAAATAGATGGATGGATGTATATACAGTATTTTAAATACTTACAAGGAATATTTTTGGGTTTCTTTCCACACTTTGGACAGGCAGCGTCCAACGGTAAACACTCTTTGCACGACGAGTGTCCACAACTGAGCTGGACTGGATCCGTCAAAGACTCTTTACACCCCGAACAGAGAGCCGGGTCGCTGAAAGATGAAAATACAACATACATGATGTAAATATACAGTATATCTGGCTGCAATACCAGCACGAAACTGAAACTATAGAAAATAGACTGTAAACAAGTTTTTTTTTCATCAAAGTCTTTTTATTAGTTTTTTATCATTAAAACAGGACTGTACAAGACTGTAAACAAGTTTCAGAAGAATCGTGGTGATGAGGCATTGTGACACCGTGGCTGACCTGAAACTCCAGCTTCCTCCCCCTGCAGAGCCGACACCTTTCAACTCCTGACTGACTGATATGTAAATACCAACTCCATATGATGGAGTTCCTGACTGACTGATATGTTAATACCAACTCCATATGATGAAGTTCCTGACTGACTCATATGTTAATACCAACTCCATATGATGAAGTTCCTGACTGACTGATATGTTAATACCAACTCCATATGATGAAGTTCCTGACTGACTGATATGTTAATACCAACTCCATATGATGAAGTTCCTGACTGACTGATATGTTAATGCCACAGACTTGAATAACACGCTATGGGGTAGTTTCCAACTGAATTATATTCATGCCAAATGCCCGATAACGGCATTTGGCCACAGATCACATCTAACTGTAAATTGTTTTTGTCTCTCACTTGGCTTGTTTATTCCTGCCTTTTGTGCTTTGAATCTAATGTAACTTACTGGGTCAGCACACCAACCCAGACACGCTCTGTAGGTCTGCTCACCGCCGGCTACTGAATAAAACTCTCTACACCACAGACTAAGGTCGTTTCCGAATTCGCATACTGTACTACAAGTATACACTGATTTGGCCAAAGTGTAGTAAGTAGTATGCTGTATGTGAACAGAAGGAAATCTGCAGTGTGCGAAAAATACCCGGATGTTGTACTGATCTGGAAAAAAATCCGCAGCATGCTTCAGACCAGCCTACCTCGCCTACTATATCCCAGAATGCAATGCGGCCTCGGCCGGGCAGCGCTTTTTTCTTTTCTTTCTCAAAGCTTTATTGAGAAAACAGCTGCAACCGGACAGTGATGTGATGTGAAGGCAGAAAGGACTAGTTACACTGTGGAGAGGGAGAAGGAGGAATATAAATGTAAGTAACTTTAATATATAACCTTTTTAATTCAATTTAGTGTAAGGACAACGATTAAAAATTGTGGGTTTTTAATAGTATGTTAGGTTTTTGTTAGTTATCTTAGCGTGCTTGCTACGTAAATAAAAGTGAACTAAGTGTTATAACAACGTTATATATCGGTAGTTCGTTGTATTTTCATGAAATAACTACTTTTCATTGCTGTGTTTTGACAGAGAATTTGTCCGGGAGCTGAAATAAATAGATGCAGAGAGAGGGTTTGGACAAGGAGGAGAAGATGGAGAGAGAGCTACTCGACAGAGAGGAGAACTTTGTTAATAATAAAATAAAATGAAATTCAATAGACTGATATGTTCATTTCAATACATTTATTTAAATCCCTTTCCATCCCTTATGTCATTTCATCAATGAATGTGGCTTTACTGCTATTTCAACATTTAAGATAAAATAATCATTTATTAGTCCCACATCGGGGAAATTTGCAAAATATAGCCCGACTGGAATCAAACCCGCGTTCGCTGTACGTGAGTCGCCTACGCAACCCGTTGGGCTATAGCTTTGTTTTGTCTCTAGTTGGTAGTTTTGTCTGAATATAAAGTGAAGCTTCATGTTCTCTATTTTTACTAGATAGATGAGTAAAGTTCTATCTATCTATCTATCTATCTATCTATCTATCTATCTATCTATCTATCTATCTATCTATCTATCTATCTATCTATCTATCTATCTATCTATCTATCTATCTATCTATCTATCTAGTAAAAACATGAAGCTTCACTTTATATTCAGACAAACTAACGTGAGAGCTACGACTGTTAGATTTCATCTATTAAACCAACATTTATTTTCCTAAATGATTTATTTCAGCCGGCGACAATTCTCCACAGGGCTGCAGGTTTCTCCTCGGGACGACGCCGTAGTTTGACCCGGCGATCACGTCTGTTCTCCGGCCGTGAGCTGCTGCTGTTACCATGGTAACAGCTGCTGCTGATGCGGCCGGACCGGCGGCTCTTTTGATCCCCGGAACATCGGATCAAATTTCTTAACAGGCGTTATTTGGAGAAACTTGCTACTAAACTAAACGGTTACTTTTATCCCTAAAAATATGTTAAAAGGTAATAAAGTGGCATATTAACAGCGCTACAACTGGAATTACAACAGCTTCTAGTCCAGTGTTTCTCAATCCTGCATGTTTTAGATGCTACCCTGCTTCAGCGCACCGTGATACAAGTACCTGTGTCATTAACAGAGTTGTGCAGACCTTGGTGACAAGCTAATTAGGACCTTTAATTAGAATCAGGTGTGTTGGTGCAGGGAAACATCTAAAACATGCAGGACAGGGAACACGAGGACCAGGATTGAGAAACACTCTAGTCTGCTTTTAAATCTCATCTTTCGCTGACGTTTTGGTGCGAGATGCATTCTGGGATACACTGTAGCACACTGCTGTGTGAACGGTCTGCTGGAGCAGCGTACTGAATCCTTCATTCAGTAGGCTGTATTCAGTGCATACTTTGCAGTATGTAGCATATAGTGCGGTAGTGTCCTAATTCGGAAACGACCTAAAACTCTACACCACAGCGGACTTCTGAACTGGTTTTGATAATATTCTTCAACAGTGGCAAACTTAGAATTACCTCGTAAACCAGAAAAAGATCAAATGTGAATTTTAGTTGGGCCTTTGGGACACAGCTGACACTTTAAACATGTAAAAAACTAAAAAAAGCAATAATGGTTGCAGTTAAGGGTCATAGTGGACGACAGTATAACTTTAGTCTGATTAGCAACTTCTTAACAGTTGGATTGGGATACCATAATTAATCTTTTTATTTTTAACATTCAAATTTTAGTAACAGAAATAATTGATATTTTTTACCCAGATAACGCATTTCTTCTATTTCCAGATGTCTCACGGAACTAGCAAATTCTTTAAAGAAAAAAACCACCAAATCTCTGGTTGAAGGTTCGGTCAGGAACTTCCCAAAAACCCAGTAACTGTTTAGAAAATGTAAATGCATACAAATAAACTTGTCCCACTGGAAATCAGCTGGCTATGCTCGTGTTTAAAAGAGCATTTAGAAATGTACCTTTCCGTCTCTTCCCCACTAAAGTTGAGTGGTTGGTACTTGGATGAATCGCTCTTCAGAGACAGGATGCTGGGAGTTGCAGGTTCAATATCCCTGGACTGCAAACTGCAAACAGAGATGAACAACTTCTGCCTTCACGGAGGTCCGGGTCCAGTGCAGAGCTCTGCCCTGGACCCGGACCTCCATCAGTCCAGTACCCCCCTGGGCCCTGGTGGTGGACTGGAGGGACAGATCTGGCAACCAGGTATCTGTGTGTCCAGCATCGTCCACAACGTCAGAGCGTAGGTTTCTACTGCTGGAGACGCCGGCGGAAAGTACGCAGCCCTGCAGTCTCTAAACACGGATGGTACTTGTTTGCAAAAGTTGCTTTTATGTGACCGTTTGCTAATCTTCTTTTGCACTATAAACGATTTATTTATGTTTGTTTGCACAAAAATTATTAGCAGAAACTTCTTAAGAGTCAGATTACCAAAGCTGAAAAATAAGTCAACATTAGTACAGTAATGTGTCATGATATTATTTACTCTTTACAATTAATTTAGAAATGTACCTTTCCGTCTCTTCCCGCCTAAAGTTGACTGGTTGGTACATGGACTTATCGCTCTTCAGAGACAGGATGCTGGGAGCTGCAGGTTCAATATCCCTGGACTGCAAACTGCAAACAGAGATGAACAACTGCTGCATTCACTCAGCTGGACACTGAATAACCCTTTTAAAACCGAAATATGATCAATAACCCGGTTACACGCCATGTAAACACCAATAACCCCTTTGAATAACCCGACTTTGCTCATATTCCGGTTTTTAAAAACCCAATATGACCCTTGGGTTACTCCTTTTAAACTGAATATTGGGTCATGTAAACACCAAACAGAATATCCCCATCAAACGGAACAGGAATCTGTTTTCTGCACATGCTCTGTTTACAAGGAATCCTGGTCTTTTGAGTCCAGGAAGTTCTTATAAACACGGAGAAACCAAGACCAGTTGATTATGTTGATTATCCTCCGTGCTGCTGTTATTGTTGTTGTTGTTGTTGTGGATTTGGATCCAGGAAGGAGAAGCAGAAATGACAGTTATTGTGTCATGACGTTCTCCGTGCGTCGTTGGTTTGATCCAGATAAATGATTAATCACCATGGAAACAGGGATAACCCTGTTAGCTCAGCATGGAAACACATTATTCCCAATGTTTCAATAACCGGAATATTGACCTTAACCCCAATGACTGAATGGAAACGTAGTCACTCTCTGATGCAGTTCAGAAATGGAAAAAGAACATGAGTTCTTAAGAGTCAGATTACCAAAGCTGAAAAATAAATCAACATCAGTAAAGTAATGTGTCATGATATTAATTACTCTTTACAATTCATTTAGAAACGTACCGTTCCGTCTCTTCCCCACTAAAGTTGAGTGGTCGGTACATGGAGTTATCACTCTTCAGAGACAGGATGCTGGGAGCTGCAGGTTCAATATCCCTGGACCGCAAACTGCAAACAGAGATGAACAACTGCTGCATTCACTCAGCTGGACACTCTCGGATGCAGTTCAGAAATGGAAAAAGAAGATGAGTTCTGTTGATCTTTAAATGCATTTCAAACTAAAATACCCAAAAACACACTAGAGTTTACACCAACTAGAGATTTACCAACACCAGCTAGAGGTTTACTAAACACTAACTATAGGCTTTACTAAACAGAAAGGTTTTAAGTTTAGTTTTATAGGTTAGAGGTGTTTTGTAAGATTAGTATCTAAAAAAAGTACAGTTAGGGAACCGGTATCGGCACTAGTACCGAAAATTAAAAGAATAAATAAAAAAGGTACCAGTCCTAGTTGCACCTGGTTATAAAATGTTTCAAAGACTTCCAGCTCTTTGAAATCCGTGTGAAAACATTACAACAATGATGCAAAGATAAATCTAGGTTTACCTTAAGGCGGGCAGACACTGTGCGATTATCGGCTCGTTTTGAGCCGATTTTCCAGTCGTGCGACTATTTTTTGTATCGGGCCGGATTTTGACCCAATCGATCGAGACACTTCACGACTAGAGAGTAACACCTCACGACTAGAGAGTAACACCTCACGACAAGAGATTAACACCTCACGACAAGAGATTAACACCTCACGACTAGAGAGTAACACCTCACGACTAGAGAGTAACACCTCACGACTAGAGAGTAACACCTCACGACAAGAGATTAACACCTCACGACAAGAGATTAACACCTCACGACAAGAGAGTAACACCTCACGACAAGAGAGTAACACCTCACGACTAGAGAGTAACACCTCACGACTAGAGAGTAACACCTCACGACTAGAGAGTAACACCTCACGACGAGAGAGTAACACCTCACGACGAGAGAGTAACACCTCACGACTAGAGAGTAACACCTCACGACTAGAGAGTAACACCTCACGACGAGAGATTAACACCTCACGACTAGAGAGTAACACCTCACGACTAGAGATTAACACCTCACGACTAGAGAGTAACACCTCACGACGAGAGAGTAACACCTCACGACGAGAGATTAACACCTCACGACTAGAGAGTAACACCTCACGACGAGAGAGTAACACCTCACGACGAGAGATTAACACCTCACGACTAGAGAGTAACACCTCACGACGAGAGAGTAACACCTCACGACGAGAGTGTAACACCTCACGACAAGAGAGTAACACCTCACGACGAGAGAGTAACACCTCACGACAAGAGAGTAACACCTCACGACGAGAGAGTAACGCCTCACGACGAGAGAGTAACACCTCACGACTAGAGAGTAACACCTCACGACTAGAGAGTAACACCTCACGACGAGAGAGTAACACCTCACGACGAGAGATTAACACCTCACGACGAGAGATTAACACCTCACGACGAGAGAGTAACAACTCACGATGAGAGAGTAACACCTCACGACGAGAGATTAACACCTCACGACGAGAGAGTAACAACTCACGACGAGAGAGTAACACCTCACGACGAGAGATTAACACCTCACGACGAGAGAGTAACACCTCACGACGAGAGATTAACACCTCACGACGAGAGATTAACACCTCACGTTGAGAGATTAACACCTCACGACTAGAGATTAACACCTCACGACTAGAGATTAACACCTCACTACGAGAGATTAACACCTCACGACTAGAGATTAACACCTCACGACTAGAGATTAACACCTCACTACGAGAGATTAACACCTCACAACGAGCTCCCGATCACAAATCGTGAGGTCGCAAGAAAATCAAACATGTTTGAAATCCTGGTCGTGCTACGACCCGATTTGCCTCATCCTTTCACAGAGAGCATGCGCAATCTCTGATGTCACGTCAAAAACTATTATTTGTAGTTTAAGTGTTGCATATTCACATTACAAATCATGTTTTAATAGCAGAAAAAAAAGAATTCCTTGTCCAATCACGACATTGTCTAATCTTTTTTCATTTATCGCCACACAGAATGGCACAAATTGCTAAAGGCTGATTTATGGTTCTGCGTTACACCAACACAGCGTACGGGGCGCAACGCCGCGTAACCTACTCCGTAGGCTCTGCGTTAGTGTAACGCAGAACCATAAATCAGCCTTTAGTGTGTCTCTGTCTCCTGTTCTGAACTTCTCTGTTGTGCTCATTTTGCTGGGACGTCGGGTCCCTCCGCCGAGACACAACTTTTGCGGGAGGATTATGATCGTATAGTGTGAGGATTATGATCGTATAGTGTGAGCAGACGGAGCATCAGAGCATCGGGTCGTACAGTGTGAGAACATAAATCGTGGGCTGTGAACTTTTGAACTCAGCGATCTAGTCGTGCAGTTTGAGATGGGACTGAATCAAACGATTTAAAATATCGTTCAATGTATGCCCAGCTTTAGGCATCGCTTGGTTTGGGAAAGTCATCGTCACTGCTCTGAGAGCTGCAGCAGGAAGAAGGTAAATTCAGATTAACCAACGCAGACATGGAGGACATGGTGAGGGAGGATAAACCCGTCACCTGTCAGGTAGATCGCTGGAGCTAGAGCTGCTGGCTGGCTCTCCGGACGACTGAGAGTCTCTCCGTCTCTTCATCCTCTTCATCCTCCCGTCTGACGTTTCCTCAGAAGCAGCTGAAACTACTGCAATAATAACAACAAAACAATAAGGTTTGGTAAAAGCAAACTGCAACATAACAGAGACTTCCTGGTGTTTACTGATCATTCTGCTGATTAATCGGGATTTTCTCCGCCCACAAACAACCCACTTGATTCTCTTCATAAACTACATTCACATGAATAATGATCTAATTATTGACCTTAATGTAAAGAAGACCAGATTTACAGTAAAGTGCTGACATCAGTTCTTTTAAAAATATTCACGGCTAATCATTTTTTGTTTTCATTTAGAATTATCAGAGCAGATTATGCAGGAACTGGCATCTTAATTACAAGTAATTAACTGTACTGTTTTCAATCTTTTCATCAATCACTAGATGGAGCTGTTGTACAGAACCTGAGTTTATCTAACTACATCCAACATCTCACAGTTACGTGACAAGTTAGTCATTTACAATCTCTTCACAGTCATGCACTTTGCAGCAGCATCTTCATCCCTCACCTGACGCTCTTATTTTTGTGAGGGGGATATATATAGTTTTTGGGCACTACCTTGTTCTCTATAGTTGATATAACATGAATTACTCCTATGTGGGATCAATAAAGTTCTTATTTTTGCCATCTCAGAAAATTAAATATATTATATTTGGTGCCTAACTGTTTCCCAAGTATACTATTGCGTGTGTGAATGAATAAATGAGACTGTGGCAGGGTGGAGGAGGTGCAGCCACTCAGGCTGACAGGACACAGGTGTGGCCCGTCAGCCTCTCCACCCTGCCAGCCTTATAAGGCGGGGCCTGACAGCAGCAAGGGTTGGTGGGAGACTGAAGCTGCTGTTGATGTTGAGAGGCTGCTGAAGCACGTGTGACCTGGGTGTGGTAAATAAAAGGGTTCTGCACTAAACTCCGTGTCCTCTCTATCCTGTCGGTCGGGCCCCGTGGCACTCGCCGTGCTACAGAGACGTAAAACGTAAATTTTCTTTGTAGAAACGCTTTATGAAAATAAGTCAATTTACTTGTATTACCCTGCGTTCACACTGAAAGCGTCAAAAATCTCCCGACGCCAGCATCTCTGTTTGGAGCGTTCACACCTAAAGCTGCATGTACTGTCGACGGCTGCAGTGGGCGGGGCTAGAGCTGCAGTGGGCGGGGTTAGAGCTGCAGTGGGCGGGGCTAAAGCTGCAGTTGGCGGGGCTAGAGCTGCGCTGCAGAACTGGAGGGAACATTGGGAACAGCCTACACATATAGCGTACACATCTTCAGTTTCCTATTTCACCATAGATCACAGTTTGGGAACCTTCTTTATATTTTAGCGTTATTTCCGCGTAGATAAGAGTGAGTTTGATCCTTAACAAGTTTGGTCTGCGGATCAACATCAACCGCCGGAGCCCTTGCTCCCGGTGAACCATAAATCCGCCTAGGCTGATTTATGGTTCCGCGTCACACCAACGCAGAGCCGACGGCATAGGTTACGCGGCGACGCACACCGCACCGCGACCCTACGCCGTCAGCTACGCCGTCGATTTAACGCAGAACCATAATTCAGGCGAAGCTGCAGTCTGTCTGCGCTGATCCTGACACACCGGGTCAGAGCGGATTTGGTCATGATGTTTAAACTGTGTTTTGTGATTAATAAGCACGGGTTTTAATGAATTTTCGTTGGATCGATGTAGCAAATAAAATAGTTGGGACCATCCAGCTCCTCAACCATCAGATACATGTTTCACATGATCAGTTCAGGTAAAAACAGCAGTTAAATCAGCAAAAATGTCAGTTTGCTGGATGAAATATATTAATTCCTGATAAAATAAGTGTGTTAGTGCACAGCTCTGCTCCTGTACGCATGTGAATGAGTGAACGTTTGTGTGAACATGAAAGTACAATCTGCATTGAGAGTTCTCGCTTCGGGAATCCCGGTCTGTGATTGGACGCTGCCTCGGCGTCAACGCTGCTCATTTGCATAAAGTTCAGATTTTTCAACTTTAAATTGACGCTCTGCTCCCGCCGGTCCCGCCGCCCGTTTTCATAGACAATGAAGGGCAGCCGGACACCTATGACGCCCCTGAAAGCAGGGTTAGTTTACAGCGCAGTCTTGCCACATCCAATATGGCGGCGACGTTGACGTATCGCAGCAGCTCCATGGAAGGAGGAGACATGGACATGTTTTCTTTATTTATACATTTCCATATTATCCACAGCCATGTGTTCTGCGTGTCTTCTGCTGTCAAAGTAACCGTTTAATAACAGTTTATTTTGCAACTTTTTTTTTTAAACAAAACTTTATTGAAAATATACAAACTCTCAAAGAGGATAATGGACAAATATCAATTTAAATACAATATGAAAAGAAAGGAATAAAAAAATGGGGATTCTTGTAAGGAATACAAAAAAACAAAAAACAAGGCGCTCTAATAATTAAAAAGGTGCATGAATATGAATAACAAAATAAATTAAGCATTTAAATTCACATAATGGAGCATAGAAAAGGAAAGGAATTATTAAATTAGAATAACAAATAACGAGCAATGTGTAGACTTATTTTACTTGCATTTTTGTTTTCTACGCTGACATGTGAAAAAAATCGTTAATAAAAGCCCGGAAGGAGAGTTTACAGTTTTATCCATTTGGCACAATGAATATGGTACTTACTAGTAACAAAATTATATTAATATCAGAAACAGAAAATTCCAAATCATCCATGAAGAAAATAATATGGCCTAATTCAAAAGGTGGAACATTATTAATTTTAAGAGAAATCCAATTGTGTCTGTTTGTCCAGGAACAATGAGACAAAGGACATTCATAAAACAGTTTCTTCATCCTTTTTGCAGAAGGAACATTGATCTACCTCAAATTTAAATCTTTTTTTAAGAAATTCTGCCACAGGATAAACCTTATTCATAACTTTAAAATGTACTTCTTTAACTTTAGGCAAAATAGGGCATTTAATAAATTTGGAATGCGCTTTGTTTAATTTGTGTTTATTTACCATTGAAGAATACTGTCGAATTATCCTTCTGCAAATAATTACATCCGTGTCGACCATGGATCTATTATATTACGGTGTCGACCTGCAAACAGAAACTCGAGTTCATCCCGTCATCAGCAAACACGACCAGGTAATCACGGGTTTAAAGTTCACATCACACTTGTATCTTCGCTTGTCTGCAAGTTTCTGCTTGTCTCTGGAACTGTGACTTGGAACAAACCAATCATCTTGCCCTCCTCACATGCTGCTGGCCGGAGTGGCCTCTGATTGGCCTGACTAACTTAGAAAAACAGTCAGATAGCCGCTGCTGCGGCGAAACCAACAGCCTTTAAAAAAAAAAAAAAAGAGAGAGACGCCGGCGGCAGGCCAGCACATAGACATATATACGCAATGCTTTAAAGGAGACATATTATGGCATTAAATGTATATTTTAAACAGGCCTTGAATGTCTTAAAAACAATCTAAAGCTTGTTTTTTCTACATAAATCAGAAATCCAGCCTGTGAGCCCTGTCACTAGTTTTACCGCTTCTAACCTCTTTTTCTGCGCCTCATTCTTAGGGAAGGCGGGGGTATGATAATGAGGCTCTGTGCTGATTGGCTCCCTGAATGACGTGTAGCACGGGAGGAGAATAAACCTCGCTCCGCCAGAGCAGCCCGAGCCTGTAAATAAATACAACACTGAATTTTCACAAATGGAAACTTTATTGTTAAAAAAATAAAATATGAGTTGTATATAAATAACATTTATGCACTATTTCAGCCAGATCTGCCCGGCGGATGCTGAACGCTGGCCCTGGAGCCACGCTGGGCGCCCAGCGTGGCTCCGGGGCGCATCGCCCGTTACCGGGGATCAAATCAACAGATTTCGCTGAAAATCTCGGAGGGTAAAGCTGGTCCAGCCTGGGACGTACCCCAGAAATCCCTGCTCCCAAAGCGGCTGGGAACCTGGACAATTTAGTCGGACGGACCCCGCTTTGGGAACCAGGAAGTAGGCTGGAGCAGCGCGCATCACCGCGGCTTTAACCAGGGAATCTGACCGGTTCCGACCGGCCGGGACCGCAGGAACCGGCCTGGACTGGTAGCAGGGACTCCCGGGGACCGACCAGCGGAATTTCAGCCGGATCTGCCCGGCGGATGCTGCGCGACGGGCGCCGCAACCCCACAGCGGGCGCACAGATCGGCTCCGGAGCGCATCCGCGTCGCATCGCCCGTTACCGGGGATCAAACCGACAGATTTGGCTGAAAATCTCGGAGGGTGAAGCTGGTCCAGCCTGGGACAGACCCCCGAGGACCCAGCTCCCAAACCACCCGGGAACCTGGATGTTACCAGACTTTCAAACCTGATCTTTCTGAAATGTAATGGGCCACCATTAGAACAGTTCAGTCTACAAAGCTATGTGATGTCACGGCTGGCGAAGGGGAGACGAAGCGCAGAAGACGGGAATGTGAAGCTCCAAGCCGTTGGAGCAAAGATGTCCCCAAGACCTGCTGGAGCCTTTTCTAAGTAGGTTGAAATATAATCACAACTGTCTTATATATATTCACTTCTTTTGATACATTTGTACAATATAATGCAAACCAGAACAGCAACACTGCTATGAATTCTACTTAAAAAAGCTTCGTAGTTTTTAACATTTGTTGTCTGAAAAATTATGATTCTTCTTTATGTTTATTATGGGTCTGTGTGTTATTTTCTCCATGCCTCGTCTCCATATTTTATCTATGTGTGTCTCTCATGTGTCTGTCCACAGGGAACTCTAGGTGCCAGTTAGTTGGGTTGTATATCAGTTAGTTCAATTTAATTCAATTTTATTTATATAGCATCTAATACAACAGATGTCTCTAGACGCTTTCCAGAGACCCAGAACATGAACATGAACCCCTGAGCAATTATTACAGAAACAATGGCAGGTAAAAACTCCCCTAGTGGGAGAAAAACCTTAAACCAAACAGTGGCAAGAAAAACTCCCCTTTAGGAGGAAGAAACCTGGACCAGGACCTGGATCATAAGGGGGGACCCTCCTGCCGAGGGCCAGACTGGGGGAGTCAGGGACGTCAACAGCACAGCAGGCAGGTGGAAGCAGCAGCGGGATGACCAGAGGGGGGGGGGGGGGGGGCGCAGGCCAGAACGCAGCTCCCGAAGCTCCGGCCTGCAAACATGCACAAAAGAGAAAAAAGGGGAACAAGAAACTACAGGAACGATGGACAAAAACGATAGCTATGAGATATTAGTTCGGTTGTGCATCAGCCTCTCTGCTACCTGAGGGCCACCCCCCTGAACACCTCCCTTGTGTACACATCATTTGTTTGGAAAATTCAATAAAACAATTTTCTTTAAAAAAAAAAAAAAAAAAAAGAATTTACCTGACATCAGTTGAATAAGGAGAGTATTTTTGTCCACTTAAAGCCCTATATATATATATATATATATATATATATATATATATATATATATATATATATATATACACACACACACACACACACACACACACACACACACACACACACACACACACACACACACACACACACACACACACGTCTATGTGCCAGCAGGCCAATCCTAGACCGGCGGGCCAGAAATACTCCCAGTTCTCCCTGTGGCCGGTCCGGGCCTGGACCGGTATCAGCATGTCGGACAAGCACGTTAACACATATGTCTCTTTACGTGTTGTTTTTGTGTTTTTAGTCCCATTGTCATTAGTTTGTTTGTTACATAATTATTTTTACTTTTGTCTGTTTCAAGTTATTTCAGTGATCATTGTGGGTTGTTTTTTTTGAGAAGTGCAAACTGCTTTTATATTTCAAAATGTAAATTTCATTTAACAAATTTGCAAATTTAAAAACAAACGTACAACTTTTATAAGAAACAAATTAACATTTTAGAAGATACTTGTACTTATCCCGAAACAAATGAACAAAAATGAAAAGGAACCGCCTGAATACCGGAAGTGACGCAACAAGGACTTGCAGTACAAACATATGATTTATAGTTCAGCTACTGCGGAAAGTAGTACGCCCCTACCCTCACCTATGGTCATGAACTTTGGGTAGTGACCGAAAGGACAAGATCGCGGATACAAGCGGCCGAGATGAGTTTCCTCCGCAGGGTGGCTGGACGCTCCCTTAGAGATGAGTTTCCTCCCTTAGAGATGAGTTTCCTCCGCAGGGTGGCTGGACGCTCCCTTAGAGATGAGTTTCCTCCGCAGGGTGGCTGGACGCTCCCTTAGAGATGAGTTTCCTCCGCAGGGTGGCTGGACGCTCCCTTAGAGATGAGTTTCCTCCGCAGGGTGGCTGGACGCTCCCTTAGAGATGAGTTTCCTCCGCAGGGTGGCTGGACGCTCCCTTAGAGATGAGTTTCCTCCGCAGGGTGGCTGGACGCTCCCTTAGAGATGAGTTTCCTCCCTTAGAGATAGGGTGAGGAGTTCGGTCACCCGGGAGGAGCTCGGAGTCGAGCCGCTACTCCTTCACATTGAGAGGAGTCAGCTGAGGTGGCTTGGGCATCTGTACCGGATCCTCCTGGATCCTCCCTAGGGAGGTGTTCCAGGCATGTCCCTCCTCCCTAGGGAGGTGTTCCAGGCATGTCCCTCCTCCCTAGGGAGGTGTTCCAGGCATGTCCCTCCGGGAGGAGACCCCGGGGAAGACCCAGGACACGCTGGAGAGACTATGTCTCTCGGCTGGCCTGGGAACGCCTCGGACTCCCCCCGGAAGAGCTGGAGGAAGTGTCTGGGGTGAAGGAAGTCTGGGCATCCCTGCTGAGGCTGCTGCCCCCGCGACCCGGTAACGGATGAAGCGGGAGAAGATGAGTGATGAGTACTGCGGAAAGTGGGAAGTGATTCTTTAAGGATAAGAATGTGTTTCATGAAGTTTTAATTGACTGAACAATGTTTTGTCCCTTTTGCAGAGTAAACTTCAGCCAGTTTAGACCGGTTTGTTTGTGCTGACGGTTTCTGCTGCACTTTCAGGCTTTCAGGTTATGTAGCCAGATCTCTCCCTCTTATACATATTGATGTGCATATATTGTGTCTATTACGTTTTATTGGACTCTCCCCACGGAACGGGGCTCTCAATCGGCATAAAAAAATGGGTATTACCCAGGATTTTCACTTTTTCTTCCTTTATTTTCCTTTGAGATAATTTTTCAAAAGTTGCCAGGTAATAACCTAAAATGATGATAAAATAAATAACAATTATGACCATAAAGCCATTCTAATGTGTGTCATATAATCCAAATAAATAATAAATATACATTATGAAGCCTTTTATGCCAATTAACATAGCAATAATGTTATGCGTCAACCCATAATAAACTTTCATAAAGCATCAAATCACTTTAATCATAAATAATTAGTTCATCAATCCATAATAAAGGTTGTCTATAATCAAACCAAATACCACGTGTTTATCTATCAAAGAATAACAGACAAAATAACAGCAATAAAGCTACAAAGTAACATATCAAATGTATTTTTAAACAATATAACGAATATATCTAAGTAATATAAGTAATATAATGAAAACTTGCCCAAAAACCGAGCTTGTAGTTTCTTTACTATGTGAATGAATGGCGTTTACTGCAAAAGAAAACACCAAGTCCCAGCATGCATCACGCGCTGGAAACCAGGAAGTGCATGATTTCCCGCAGCAAACTTTTACCACAAATTAACACCACAAACGCTGTCAAATGAACGCGGATCGCAACGCAAAAAATACTGCACGTTATTCTTAACTAATTCGGCGTTGCCAATAAGTTTATGAAAGATATTAATTGTGTGTTTTCACGTGGGGAATTGTAAACACAAAAGCAAAGCAAAGCCGCGGACAGCATGACAGCAGCAGGGAAGCAACAACACAAGCAAATAAGTTAACAAGCAAAATAAAGTTGCTTACCAGTTGGTGATTATGCCGATCGAGGCTCATGTGAGACCACGATGCTTCTGATCCCACTGCTAATGAAGCTCTAGGCTCTGTCACCTGTTTACCTGCGCAGGTGTGGGATACGCCCAAAAAAAAAAAAAAAAAGGTGTGGGATACGCCCACCCCCCAAAAAAATATATATATAAAAAAAATATATATATATATATATATATATATGTGTATATGTATATATGTGTATATATATATATATATATGTGTATATGTATATATGTGTATATATATATATATATATATATATATATATATATATATACATACATACATACAGGACTGTCTCAGAAAATTTGAATATTGTGATAAAGTTCTTTATTTTCTGTAATACAATTAAAAAAACAAAAATGTCATACATTCTGGATTCATTACAAATCAACTGAAATATTGCAAGCCTTTTATTATTTTAATTTTGCTGATCATGGTTTACAGTTTAAGAAAAACTCAAATATCCTATCTCAAAAAAGTTGAATATTCTGGGAATCTTAATCTTAAACTGTAAATACTTTTATTAAAGGTTGAGTAACTCAATGAAAACCCCCTCAACCCAGAACTATTGAGAATAAGCAGAATGGGAACATGTTTAGCCTGTAAGTATACAATCAATTATTGTAAATTAGTGGAGGAATTAATTACACCTAAAAGTGCAAAATGATGTATTACGTGATTATTAAGTTGCACATTCTCCATCTTTTTGGGAATTATTTCATTTTGCCATTTTCGCATACAATAACCAGCATCCAATAGCCCAGCGTTACAAAACCCTTACTGGCCGAGATTAGCGTCCTGACTCCATCTGTTACAGGAGCCTGTTGTAGATTATGACGGTTGCATCTGAATTCTTCTTCCTGGGGTGTTTCCCGGGCATAAGAGTGTAGTGTGGCACTATTGCTGTTGATAACAGGGTGTTACCCAAAGTCTTCTGACGATGCAGCTTCACTGGCATGCAGCATGCTTCTTAAACTCATGCCATAAGAATTAAGGCTCTTTGAGAGATAAAACCTCACCTGGACAACCTTGTCTCACTAACACTGCCTTAAATTTCAAGCAAACCCAGTGACGGTGACTGTCGCAAGTTGAGTATCTCAAGGAAATAGTCTGGACCCAACGTTAAGTGTGTTTGTTATGATCACATTTGTCAATGGCAAGTCTTCTCCAAGGCCAGTCAGATTGAAGGGTTGAGAGACCTTGTTGTCCATCAGCGAGACACTATTGATTGAATTTGATTGAATTTATTTATTTAAAACAGGGACAATGCACAAAAAAAAACATTAATCTTGTAAAACAAGAAGAGATGCTTTGAGCCAGGTTATAGCAACAATTGCTAATTTCCGCCTGTAGTCCCTGGGCAGGTAAAGTGCTAAACAGATACAATATTAAGATTTAATTGAAATAAGACATAATAACCATAATATTTAAAAAATTGACAGAATGCCCTAATAAATAGATAAAAGCACGGAAACAAGAGCGCCATATCATAAAGTGCACAATAGAGACCAACAGCACATACACTCTCTCCCACTCTCATCACACATTCAAACATATACACATACAATACACAGATAACAATCATCCTCATCCTCAACCACACTCATAACCAGACACATACACACACTCACATAATACTCAACAATGTGTGCAAACTTGCTTACTTAGTAACCAGCGCTTTGACAAGCATGAGAATGTGTGAGGATTTGTACATAGAATAAGTTCTGTGGGAAGGACATTCCACTGACCCATGGCCACACAGGAAAAAGAAGAGCTGCCAAACTGAGTTCTACGTTGAGGAATACTACACTCACCCCTCGTAACAGATCTAGTTAGACGTACTGTGTTTTCAGAGCACAGTGTCACAAACTTTTTCAGAGGGGGGGCATAAGCATTATGAATAATTTTGTGAAGTAGACAAACATTTGAATGTATAATCAAGTTTTCAAAGCTCAAAATATCATATTTGGCAAGTACATGGCAATGATGGTAATGTCGTGGTTTTTTGGCATGGATCTTAAGACCACTTTTGTACAATAACTCTAGTGGTTTTGTAACTGTTTTACATGCCTGAGACCAGGATGTAACACAGTACAAAAAATGGGGCTTAATCATTGCATTTAAATATATACTTGATGCCTCAAGGGTGAGATAATTTCTTATATATCTGAAATTAGCTAAACTATATTTCAACGTGTTACTCAGCTTTTTGACATGCCCTTTAAAACTAAGTGTTGAATCCAACGTTACCCCCAGGTATTTAAATTGTTCTACGTGTTTTATTTTTTGCCCATTTACTACAATATCAGGGTAACTTTTAAGTTTATACCTATTTGTAAAGAACATGGTCACAGTTTTTTCCACATTTAACGTGAGGCATGAGTTGTATAACCAATCACTAACCTTGTTCATTGCCTTTGTTAATTTCACAGCCACCTCTGTTACATTTTTCCCATGAGTATACAATACAGTATCATCGGCATACATTATAGTGTTAACATCCTGACAGACAGAAGGCAAGTCATTAATATATAAACTAAACAGCAGCGGCCCTAAAATTGACCCTTGTGGGACTCCCAGTGTGGATGCTAGAAATGGAGATAGTATACCATTCACTCGTACACACTGGTGTCGACCACTTAGGTAAGATTTCACCCAGTTATGTACATTGATAGAAAATTCATAATTTTTTAATTTATGTAACAGCACCTCGTGATTTACTGTATCAAAGGCCTTGCGTAGATCAAGGAAGACTGCTCCCACCACTCCTCCCTGATCTAGGCTGATTTTAATTTCCTCAAGGAAGTAGCAGCAAGCAGATTCAGTAGAATGTTTCTTTCTGAAACCAAACTGCATTGGATGTAAAAAGGACCTAGAATCCAGATGTGCAGCTAGTTGCTCTGCTACGACCTTTTCAATGACCTTTGAGATGGCTGAGAGTATGCTGATAGGTCGGTAATTACTGACCACCTGTGTATCACCAGATTTGTGCACAGGGGTAACTATGGCAGGTTTAAGCACACTAGGAAAAATGCTCTCATCAATAGATTTATTAATAATCATAACTAAAGGTGGCATAATGGCCTTATGTTGTTTTAAAAATACTGTATCAAGACCATGTATATCTTTGGCTTTACTATTTGCCAGGGTTGAGATAATTTTTTCAACCTTCGCCACATCAATAGGAGATAGCTTGAAGGCCAAGTCATCACAGACCAAGGACTGTGGGAGTTGGACTTTTGGAAAGGTCCCACTCAGTTCTTGTACTGAATTTATAAAATAATCATTAAAACATTTACCAACAACATGGTCATCATTCTGGATACAACCATTTATCTTAAGCTTAACACTTCTATTAGTAGTTTTTTCCTTTCCAAGTAACTTGTCCATACTCTTCCATAATTTCTTACAGTTTCCTTTTGCATCATTAATAATATCAAGGAAAAAATTTGCTCGAGCCTTTCTAAGTTGTTGTGTGACTTTATTTCTGAGACCTTTAAAAATCAGGTGATCAGTACTCAGTTTTGATTTCAAGAACTTTTTGAGTGAAGCATCTCTTTTTTTCATTAACTCCCAGAGATTACTATTAAACCAGGGTAGATTTCGTTTTGTATTAGTTTTTTTGCCCCTGATTTTTGTGTATTTCAGAAGAATATCTTTAACAGTTGACATAAAATCAGTACAAGCTTCCTCACAGGACATATTACCAATGGTGTCATTCCAATTTAATTGTTTTATTTCATTTTCAATGAGGGCCATGTCTTTTTGGGAGATAAAAGGCATGCTTGATTTTTCCCTCATTGAGTTTTCGTTTCTATAACGTACTTTAGTCAACTTTCTAGAAGCCAGAGTAAGGTTATGATCTGATAACCCAGTAATAAGATTATACACCTTTTTAATCCTGTCTGGCTTGTTTGTAAAAATTAAATCTATGAGTGTTTGAGAAGATTTTGTTATTCTAGTGGGTTTTAATATCATCTGGGTCATCTGAAATGTTTTAGCTATATCTTTAAGTTTCTTTCTACGTTTTTTATCCTGCCAGTTTAAATTGAAGTCACCCATAAGGATAACTTCCGTCTTTTCATGTTGTTTAAGGATGACATTTAAACAATCAAAGAAATCAGTTGTGGCAGTGGGGGGGCGATAAACTGCAAAAACAGTGAAGGACATCTGAGGGGATAAAGTAATTTTCACCCCCACGCATTCCAAGGTATTTTCAGGAATAGCGATTTGTTGGCTTTGAATACTGTCTTTCACGTATATGAGAACACCTCCCCCTTTTCCTTTACTTCTATCCCGTCTGTACACATTATATCCTAGGACAGTGAGGACAGATGAGGGGATTTTAGGGGTTAACCAAGTCTCTGTGAGGCATAGGTAGTCGATGTTAGAGTCCGTCAGTAAATGTTCAAGTTGTTCGGTCTTTGAGATGATACTTCTTATATTTAAATGTCCACCAAAAATGCCTTTCGGTTTCGTTTTCGTGTCCCACAACACGCGTGCATGATTGACAGTCTGGAACAGTTTCATCTGCTGTTGTTTAAGGCACGAGATGGCTTGTGTGGATTTAGTTGGGATAAGTCTGCTCGCGGCTGGAGTTGTCAGCATTTGACCAATATTGCAATCAGACATGATGTTTGCTGGAGTGTTACCTCGAAGTCCTGCGCTGGTGACAGCAACAGCCGGCTGAGGAGGTTCGGGATCAGCTGATTGGCAAGCGTCCAGAGTCATCGGTCCGGGATTTAAATGGACATCCCCGCATATAAGCAGGATCACGCAAAAAATGACGGCTGGGTCTCGCCTTGTCGACGCAGAGACTGTTGGGTGTCGATGCCGCTCACGCTGCACCCACCGCGCTCGGCCATTATCCAGCACTTTGGAGAATATGGCATACTGGCTCCAGGAATCCAGCGGGAGGCCGACGGCAGGTGTTCCAGGTGAGCTCGCGATCAGGGTCTCGCGCTTACGAGCAGAACGCCAGCTTCCCCACATTTGCGTACCCAGCAGAAAGAACAGGTACAGCACCAGGGTGATTAGGCGAGAAATCCTTTTGGTTCGGATACTGTTGTAGTGAGGCCAAGGCGCCCAGGTTCCATGCCATTTATGATAATCTAGCGGTCCCCCAGTGTAGTTTAAGGGAGGTGAGGCAACAGCAGTACCTGCCACCCTGCTGCTACCTGCCGCCATCATGACAGAGAGGACAGCATTTCCACAGCTACTACAGCAGAACACCGATCCAACTGAACTTTACTGGGTAACGATCACAGTAAAACCAGAGCGTAAGACTGAAAAACAGGCGTCTACATCCCCCAACACCAACTGACATAGAACGCCAGTTGTAACAACTGCAGCGTAACCAGGGCAACGGAAACACACACAACAATCATGTCTACGATCTCTGCTCTCAACACATCTAGAATCACCATCCGGCTTCCTCTGATGACGATCTCATTGTATTCTTAATAGGAAAGTACTCCTTGATCGCCTCTGCCACGTTACATTTACTCTTGGCCACCCTGACCTGATTTCTGCAGCCCTACCTGTAGGTTTTGGTCTGATACTGTATCTGTCTTTACAGTCTGAGTTTAGGGTCAGCGACAGTGAGAGTGAGACCAACTTATATGTTAGAAGGCCACGCAGGTTCCTCTCAAACCTTTCACAGGCCCATACACTCGCCAAACATTTCTTTATCTCTGCATATTTGGTTTCAGCCTTAGACATAGGAACTTGTGGTGACATTTATTTTCCCATTTCCTGACCTTTTTGTCCTCGTTGGGTGTGAAATTCGTAGCTGGGCACATTTCCAAGTTCCTGTGTTTCCTTTTTCGACTTTTCCAGTTTCTGTTTTCTCTCTGTCTTCTTCATGTTTGTCTCTGGCTCCCCCTGCTGGTGAACTTGGAAAGCAACGTCTTCAGACTGAGGAAAGAATTGTATTTCATTGTACTGATGACTGATTCCTCAAACTCACTGTCCAAAGCCTTTTTTATTTTTTTCAGGTTAGCGCTCCATCTCTTCATGAAGTTCTATGTGCAGCTTGTTACCATAGGAATGAGAGATTAGATTACTTTTTAGAGTAGGATAGAAACAATTGTTCAGAGTTTACAGTGAACAGCCATGGTTTAACACTTGGCACGTTGTTTTATTTTTGCGCACCCACATTCTTATGGTCAATGTACAGGACTGTCTCAGAAAATTAGAATATTGTGATTTTCTGTAATTCAATTACAAAAACAAAAATATCATCCATTCTGGATTCATTACAAATCAACTGAAATATTGCAAGCCTTTTATTATTTTAATATTGCTGATTATGGTTTACAGCTTAAGAAAACTCAAATATCCTATCTCAAAAAATTAGAATATTCTGGGAATCTTAATCTTAAACTGTAAACCATAATCAGCAATATTAAAATAATAAAAGGCTTGCAATATTTCAGTTGATTTGTAATGAATCCAGAATGTATGACATTTTTGTTTTTTAAATTGCATTACAGAAAATAAAGAACTTTATCACAATATTCTAATTTTCTGAGACAGTCCTGTATGCTCAGTACAAACAAAAAGTAGAGGTTAAAAGAAGCAAAGGAGAAAGTTGAGGCAAAATTACAATAAGTATATTAGAAATTGGGGAAAGTAACCTGAACAGGCATTGAACATAGTGTAAAAATATTTTTATAGTATGCAACAAGAAAAACGAGATCTGGTGGCAAAACTATGGCAGACAGATTGGTGGATGATTGTGTGAAAGGATAACAGAATATGGTGACGTCATGAATATCAACTACCAGTTTGACCCAGAACTCAGCTCGGTGGCACAAAACCACTTTCTTTCAAAAGCTATATTTCTCAAACAGTTTACTTTAGATTCAAAGTGCTTGTTCCCAGAGATGCACAACATCCTAACTATACGTACCAATTTTAGTTGGAGGCTTTGCTGTAATCCCTTGCTTTAAAGGCACTAAAAAACTTAAAAAAGTTAAGAAATGGCACTACTTACCCCCCTCTCCTCTACTGGTTTTTGGGGCGGCTGGTACTGATGTCCGACTGTAATAATTCAGCGAGATGAGAGCTGGATCTGTTACTGAACACGTCAGCTTGTGGAGTAACATGTCAAGAAGCCATTCAAGCTCCATCCAACATCCATCACATCATATCCATCAGTGTTTACACAAACTGTTCCGTTACAGCAGATTTAATCCGTTTAACTTTTTCATTTGTCTTTTGCAGCTTATAAATAAAAGTCTGTGTGTAAACACATTTATGTACTGTGGTTTTATTCAAGTTTTTAAAGAGTTTGTTTGAGCACAGAAGATGAAAAACAGTAAAAGTCTGAATTTTATTGACTCATTAATCAGGATAATGAGGATAAAAACGCTCACGGAGCAGATGGATCCTCAGCTGCTCGCGGTTCCATCAGAACTCTGATGGAACCGCCAGAGTTCTGATGGAACCATCAGAATTCCATCAGAACTCGTCCTACCTTCAGTTTGAACGTAAACAATCATTAATAATTATTTTATTATCATATTACTACGTCACTGTGACGTCACGCTGCTCGGAGAAACGAGGCTTCAACTATCACTGATGACATCACAGGGGGCGTGGCCAGTAATTAAACCTTTTACACTCCAGAGTGAAACTAAGTCAACATTGTCTCAGTCAGGACTCTGCTGCTGCTGGAGCTGCAGCCGCGGTGACACGCGGGGAACCTCGTCACCCACCACTTTAGGACAGAACAAATGAGGGGCTGCGTTTAGGGAGCCCCACTAAGCCCCTAAAGGGACTCAGATTTTTTTTTCATATATATGAGTTTTACGCGCGCGTGAAACCTTTACGTGCAGGTGTATGGTGCCTAAATTACGGTCCCGCGTTAAAACGACGCAGAGCCTACGGCGTAGGGTACGCGGCGACGCGCAGCTACGCCGTAGGCTCTGCGTTGGTGACGCAGAACCATAAACCCGCCCTGAGCAGCTCTGAGGGGAGGAGGGAGGACGGGGAGCGGGGGGTGAAGCGGGGCTGCCGGGCTGTTCTTGCATCGCTTTCATAGAGTGTCTTGATAATTTGCAATTTAAGGCTGAGCCTACCGTTAGTTTTTAAACTGTAAAAAGTAAGGGGAAAAAAAACATGATTTTGAAAAGACGGGGGGACGTGTGTCCCCCTGTTGCGCCGGGGAACTCACGGCGTTTAGCGCAGCAACGGCGTGCTGCCACTCACTCGCTTTATTTCATACTGTTTATATACCTGTACTTATTCGAACTTTTACTGTGTCCACCAACTAATGTCGTTTTCCTGTCCCCTCATCATCTACAACATCTAGATCTAAGTCTCTGTGAAAGTCAGTGTCATGGTGGCTCGACACCCTCTCATTCATTCTGACGCCAAACAGGCTGCAGGAGCCACTGCACATGCTCAGTAGGCTCATTCATATGCATTTATGGTAAAAAGTGGGCGTGTAGAGGGCGGGATATGAGGCGGATTCAGCTGCGGAGCCTTCCAGCTGGACTATGATTCATAAAGCGAACATTGCGTGCAAGATTGCGTGCACATGGTTTTATTGATCCGGATTTTTTTTTTGCGCCCGGCATTTTCGGCTTTTGGGCGTACGTGCAATTTTAGTATGAATCCTACGCACTCCATTTTGAATGAGGCCCCAGGACAGCTGCTTTCATCTAGTCACGGAGTCAACCTGTTACTGCTAGACTACTTTAGATGTAGGGGTTAAATAACAAATACACATACCATTTGTTGAGAGAAGACAATGGGGAGAAACAGATGTTTTAGCATTGGGGGGTCTGATCAGTGATCTGGGTTGACACCCCAGGTGGGAAACACTGACTACGTTTACATGCAGTCAAAATTCGGGTTATTGCCGATATTTGGGTTTTAAAAGGGTTATTGATGCATGGAAACGCAGTCACTCAAAGGATATTTGGGGCTGGAGGTGAAACATGTTCGGGGGTCTTTCCCGCAGCAGCTCCACCAATGAGGTTCAGGTACTAAGAACACCTCCCTTTTTTTAGTGTAAATTCAACTAGATTCATGAAAACGTTGTGCATTTCTCTCCTACCTTGTGGTCTGAAACAATTGAACCTCCGACCGGAAAAACATTGTGATTGATATAATAAAAGCTTGTATTAACTTTGATTCTATTTCACTGGTTTTCTTATGGTTTGCCAGACAAACGAACACTGGATCTTTCACTGGTGTGAAGCTAAAATGTGAATCCAATTTAAAATATTATTACTTGCATATAAAGCCCAAAACGGCTTAGCTCTGCAGTATTTACAAGACCTGATAGTGCCTTATGTTCCTGGTAGAGCTCTCCGTTCTCAGAGTGCAGGTTTACTCGTAGTTCCTAGAGTATCTAGATGTAGATTTGGAGGGCGGGCGTTCTGCTATCAGGCACCATTACTATGGAACCAACTTCCAATCTGGGTTAAGGAGGCTGACACCACCTCCACCTTTAAAACTAAACTTAAAACATTTCTGTTTAGTAAAGCCTATAGTTAGTGTTTAGTAAACCTCTAGCTGGTGTTGGTAAATCTCTAGGTAGTGTAAACTCTAGTGTGTTAGAGTCAGTAGTCATAGTTGCAGCTATAGAACAAGACTATAATAGTTAGTCTCAAATATAGCTTGGTGGTAGATATGATGCTATAGGCCTATGCTGCAGGGGGGACCGACATGATCCGCTGGGCGGTGCCTCTCACCCTTCTTCTCCTCTCCTCTTCCCTTCCTCTCTTCTCCATTTCCATTTTTATTCATTATAAATATCTCATAGTTATCATTTTTGTCCATCGTTCCTGTAGTTTCTTGTGCCGGCCCCCCTTTTTTCTCTTTTGTGCATGTTTGCAGGCCGGAGCCTCGGGAGCTGCGTTCTGGCCTGCAGTCCCGGTCCCCCCCCCCCCCCATCCTCGGTCATCCCGCTGCTGCTTCCACCTGCCTGCTGTGCTGCTGACGTCCCTGACCCCCCAGTCTGGCCTTCGGCAGGAGGGTCCCCCCTTATGATCCTGGTCCAGGTTTCTTCCCTCCTAAAGGGGAGTTTTTCTTGCCATTGTTTATGTAATAATTGCTCGGGGGTTTATGTTCATGTTCTGGATCTCTGGAAAACATTAGAACTAAAAGATGGAGCTTGTTTTCTTTAACAACCACGAGATCAACAACTAAACAGAAGAAAAACACACAAAACTGATTTGAAAACGTTTTAATTTGGTCTCTAAGGCTCCAGAACCACAGGTTTGTTCCACCGCGGCGGAACCAGCGGGAAGTGACGTCTGTACAGCTGGTCGGGCCGGCAGAACCAGAACCGGGCCGGTGGAACCGGCAGAACCGGCCAGTCAGAACCGGCCGAGGAATAAATAACGGTCCTTCTAAAAGCTCTAAAAGCAAAGTGCAGCTGTATGGCTTCTTCAGCTATTTACACACACACACACACACACACACACACACACACACACACACACACACACACACACACACACACACACACACACACACACACACACACACACACACACACACACACACACACACACACACACACACACACACACAGCCTTGAGCAACCACTAACCAGCATGTACAGAATTTACATGGAAAAAATAAAGAATCTTGGACGGATTTAGACGATTCCAGCGAGGGAACTACGGAAGCTCGTCAGGGCCAAACATCAGCAGCACAGCTTCACTTTTACATTATTATCTGGCAGCGCATTAAATAGATTTTTGGACTGACATTTAGTGATTTATTAAAATAGTGTTAGAAGTTTCTGATTGTTCATGAACGAGCAGGAAAACTGGTCCAGGTTTAGGTTCTCTTACTTTTTAAAGTTTCACTGTTTCATTTCCTGTCAGCAGTTATTAAAATGTTTTAATTTATTGAATTCTTATTTTATGTTTTTATTATTATTATTTTTAGTGGTTTGAATAAATAATATAGTCAAAATGTATATTCATGTTCGCTTTGATGAAAACGACAACAGAAAAAACTAAACTTCTGTTTAAACACTTGATTGTAAAAGAATCAATCAATCAATCGATCGATCGATTGATCGATTATCTGATCACCTGCTGCCGTATTGATCGGTGACTGAAGTTTGTTTTGATGCTGATGTTTCGACACTAACGCTCTTCCGTACTTCCTGTTTGATTCCAGCAAAACCGTGAGAGGAAACACACACACACACACGCACACACACACGCACACACGCACACACGCACACACGCACGCGCACGCGCACGCGCACGCGCACGCGCACGCGCACGCGCACACACGCACGCACGCACGCACGCACGCACGCACACACACACACACACACACACACACACACACACACACACACACACACACACACACACACACACACACACACACACACACACACACACACACACACACACACACACTAATGTGTTCCTGCGTCGCGGGGCTTTTGTCTGTTTTGTTCTAGTTGCCGTGGCGACGGCTCAGTCTCTCAGCTCCGTCACCGTGACAACCGTCCCACACACTCGTGGTCGCCGTGGCGACCGGCGGGGGTTTAGCGGGGGGGCAGAGCAGCGGCGGAGAGGAAGTTCCTGGAAGCACTTCCTGTTGGTCCTTTCACAGCAAAACGCTGAACAACCGAGTCTCGCAGGAAAAAAATGAAGCTTTTATTGTGAAAGTCTGCGGCTGCAGCTCGTAGCCCCGCCCCCTCCCGGTGGGCGTGGCCTCTCCCAGCGACCCTGAAAACGTCTCACCGGAAGGAAACTCCCTCGGCCAATCGGGAGCAGGTTCCCCAGAGGCTGCCGTTGCCGTGGCGACCCCGTCCCTGGTCCGGGTCGCTACGCCGCCTCTTCCTGTCGGCTGCTCTGCAGCTCCTGCTGGCTGTTCCCGCCGCCGTTCTTCCTCCCGCCGCCGCTGCTGGAGCTCCGGGTCAGGGAGGTCGCGGAGGTCGCCGAGGTCACGGAGGTCGCAGAGGTCGCCGAGGTCGTGACCTTCAGGCTCTTGGACGTCTTGGCCCCGCGGGCCTTGGCGTTGCCGGCGTGGTCCTGCGGCAGCGCCGGGCTGGAGTGCGCCCTCTGCAGGCCGCCGTCGTCGTACAGACGCGTCTCGAACGCCGCCAGGTCCTCGGCGCCGCTGGACAGCTTGGCCCGGAGAAGCATGGCGTACGTGCCGTAGCGCGTCTTCTGCAGGACGAGACGGAGACGTCAGAGAGTGGAAACATGCTACTGTGTTTTACTCCCTAAACCACTTTTACTGTGTTTTACTCCCTAAACCACTTCCTTTACTGTGTTTTACTCCCTAAACCACTTCCTTTACTGTTTTACTCCCTAAACCACTTCCTTTACTACGTTTTACTCCCTAAACCATTTCCTTTACTGTGTTTTACTCCCTAAACCACTTCCTTTACTGCGTTTTACTCCCTAAACCACTTCCTTTACTGTGTTTTACTCCCTAAACCACTTCCTTTACTGTGTTTTACTCCCTAAACCACTTCCTTTACTGTGTTTTACTCCCTAAACCACTTCCTTTACTGTGTTTTATTCCCTAAACCACTTCCTTTACTCCCTAAACCACTTCCTTTACTGTGTTTTACTCCCTAAACCACTTCCTTTACTGTGTTTTACTCCCTAAACCACTTCCTTTACTCCCTAAACCACTTCCTTTACTGTGTTTTACTCCCTAAACCACTTCCTTTACTGTGTTTTACTCCCTAAACCACTTCCTTTACTGCGTTTTACTCCCTAAACCACTTCCTTTACTGCGTTTTACTGTGTTTTACTCCCTAAACCACTTCCTTTACTGTGTTTTACTCCCTAAACCACTTCCTTTACTGCGTTTTACTCCCTAAACCACTTCCTTTACTGCGTTTTACTGTGTTTTACTCCCTAAACCACTTCCTTTACTACTGTGTTTTACTCCCTAAACCACTTCCTTTACTGCGTTTTACTCCCTAAACCACTTTTACTGTGTTTTACTCCCTAAACCACTTCCTTTACTGCGTTTTACTCCCTAAACCACTTCCTTTACTGTGTTTTACTGTGTTTTACTCCCTAAACCACTTCCTTTACTGTGTTTTACTCCCTAAACCACTTCCTTTACTGTGTTTTACTCCCTAAACCACTTCCTTTACTGCGTTTTACTCCCTAAACCACTTCCTTTACTGCGTTTTACTCCCTAAACCACTTCCTTTACTGCGTTTTACTCCCTAAACCACTTTTACTGTGTTTTACTCCCTAAACCACTTCCTTTACTGCGTTTTACTCCCTAAACCACTTCCTTTACTGTGTTTTACTCCCTAAACCACTTCCTTTACTGCGTTTTACTCCCTAAACCACTTCCTTTATCGTGTTTTACTCCCTAAACCACTTCCTTTACAGTGTTTTACTCCCTAAACCACTTTTACTGTGTTTTACTCCCTAAACCACTTCCTTTACTGTTTTACTCCCTAAACCACTTCCTTTACTGCGTTTTACTGTGTTTTACTCCCTAAACCACTTCCTTTACTGCGTTTTACTGTGTTTTACTCCCTAAACCACTTCCTTTACTGTGTTTTACTCCCTAAACCACTTCCTTCATTGTGTTTTACTGTGTTTTACTCCCTAAACCACTTTACTGTGTTTTACTCCCTAAACCACTTCCTTTACTGTGTTTTACTGTGTTTTACTCCCTAAACCACTTCCTTTACTGTGTTTTACTCCCTAAACCACTTCCTTCATTGTGTTTTACTCCCTAAACCACTTCCTTTACTGCGTTTTACTCCCTCAACCACTTCCTTTACTGTGTTTTACTCCCTAAACCACTTCCTTTACTGTGTTTTACTGCGTTTTACTCCCTAAACCACTTTACTGTGTTTTACTCCCTAAACCACTTCCTTTACTGTGTTTTACTCCCTAAACCACTTCCTTCATTGTGTTTTACTCCCTAAACCACTTCCTTTACTGCGTTTTACTCCCTCAACCACTTCCTTTACTGTGTTTTACTCCCTAAACCACTTCCTTTACTGTGTTTTACTGTGTTTTACTCCCTAAACCACTTCCTTTACTGCGTTTTACTCCCTAAACCACTTCCTTTACTGTGTTTTACTCCCTAAACCACTTCTTTTACTGTTTTACTCCCTAAACCACTTCCTTTACTGCGTTTTACTCCCTAAACCACTTCCTTTACTGCGTTTTACTCCCTCAACCACTTCCTTTACTGTGTTTTACTCCCTAAACCACTTCCTTTACTGTGTTTTACTGCGTTTTACTCCCTAAACCACTTTACTGTGTTTTACTCCCTAAACCACTTCCTTTACTGTGTTTTACTCCCTAAACCACTTCCTTCATTGTGTTTTACTCCCTCAACCACTTCCTTTACTGTGTTTTACTCCCTAAACCACTTCCTTTACTGTGTTTTACTGCGTTTTACTCCCTAAACCACTTTACTGCGTTTTACTCCCTCAACCACTTCCTTTACTGTGTTTTACTCCCTAAACCACTTCCTTTACTGTGTTTTACTGTGTTTTACTCCCTAAACCACTTCCTTTACTGCGTTTTACTCCCTAAACCACTTCCTTTACTGTGTTTTACTCCCTAAACCACTTCCTTTACTGTGTTTTACTGTGTTTTACTCCCTAAACCACTTCTTTTACTGTTTTACTCCCTAAACCACTTCCTTTACTGCGTTTTACTCCCTAAACCACTTCCTTTACTGCGTTTTACTCCCTCAACCACTTCCTTTACTGTGTTTTACTCCCTAAACCACTTCCTTTACTGTGTTTTACTGCGTTTTACTCCCTAAACCACTTTACTGTGTTTTACTCCCTAAACCACTTCCTTTACTGTGTTTTACTCCCTAAACCACTTCCTTCATTGTGTTTTACTCCCTAAACCACTTCCTTTACTGCGTTCTACTCCCTAAACCACTTCCTTTACTGTGTTTTACTCCCTAAACCACTTCCTTTACTGTGTTTTACTCCTTAAACCACTTCCTACTGCGTTTTACTCCCTAAACCACTTCCTTTACTGCGTTTTACTCCCTCAACCACTTCCTTTACTGTGTTTTACTCCCTAAACCACTTCCTTTACTGTGTTTTACTGTGTTTTACTCCCTAAACCACTTCCTTTACTGCGTTTTACTCCCTAAACCACTTCCTTTACTGTGTTTTACTCCCTAAACCACTTCTTTTACTGTTTTACTCCCTAAACCACTTCCTTTACTGCGTTTTACTCCCTAAACCACTTCCTTTACTGCGTTTTACTCCCTAAACCACTTCCTTTACTGTGTTTTACTCCCTAAACCACTTCCTTTACTGCGTTTTACTCCCTAAACCACTTCCTTTACTGCGTTTTACTCCCTAAACCACTTCCTTTACTGCGTTTTACTCCCTAAACCACTTCCTTTACTGTGTTTTACTCCCTAAACCACTTTACTGCGTTTTACTCCCTAAACCACTTCCTTTACTGCGTTTTACTCCCTAAACCACTTCCTTTACTGTGTTTTACTCCCTAAACCACTTCCTTTACTGCGTTTTACTCCCTAAACCACTTCCTTTACTGCGTTTTACTCCCTAAACCACTTCCTTTACTGCGTTTTACTCCCTAAACCACTTCCTTTACTGTGTTTTACTCCCTAAACCACTTCCTTTACTCTGTTTTACTCCCTAAACCACTTCCTTTACTGTGTTTTACTCCCTAAACCACTTCCTTTACTGCGTTTTACTCCCTAAACCACTTCCTTTACTGTGTTTTACTCCCTAAACCACTTCCTTTACTGCGTTTTACTCCCTAAACCACTTCCTTTACTGTGTTTTACTCCCTAAACCACTTCCTTTACTGTGTTTTACTCCCTAAACCACTTCCTTTACTGTGTTTTACTCCCTAAACCACTTCCTTTACTGTGTTTTACTCCCTAAACCACTTCCTTTACTGCGTTTTACTCCCTAAACCACTTCCTTTACTGTGTTTTACTCCCTAAATCACTTCCTTTACTGTGTTTTACTCCCTAAACCACTTCCTTTACTGTGTTTTACTCCCTAAACCACTTCCTTTACTGCGTTTTACTCCCTAAACCACTTCCTTTACTGTGTTTTACTCCCTAAATCACTTCCTTTACTGTGTTTTACTCCCTAAACCACTTCCTTTACTGTGTTTTACTCCCTAAACCACTTCCTTTACTGTGTTTTACTCCCTAAACCACTTCCTTTACTGTTTTACTCCCTAAACCACTTCCTTTACTGTGTTTTACTCCCTAAACCACTTCCTTTACTGTGTTTTACTCCCTAAACCACTTCCTTTACTGTGTTTTACTCCCTAAACCACTTCCTTTACTGTGTTTTACTCCCTAAACCACTTCCTTTACTGTGTTTTACTCCCTAAACCACTTCCTTTACTACGTTTTACTCCCTAAACCACTTCCTTTACTGTGTTTTACTCCCTAAACCACTTCCTTTACTGTTTTACTCCCTAAACCACTTCCTTTACTCCCTAAACCACTTCCTTTACTGCGTTTTACTCCCTAAACCACTTCCTTTACTGTGTTTTACTTCATAAACCACTTCCTTTACTGTGTTTTACTCCCTAAACCACTTCCTTGTCTCTTGCCGGGCACAGTGAAAGAATAGGATTTCATTAAAATAACACACATTTTGAATTTTCTGCAAACCGGCCACTAGGGGGACATTTTCCCAATTTGTTTGCGGTGGTTTTTGAAAACTTTATGTCCATAACTAACATGCCAAATATCAAAAACTTGTCAACAAGTGCACAATCTTTATGAATTCCCTCCCAGCTATGTGGGCAGAACCACAGAACACCGGTTCCGACCCGGCCCCCCCCCTCACCTCAAACTCCAGGTATTCTCTCCGGAGTTTCGTCTCCTCCAGCTCCCGGTTCTTCCCCCGCCGCTCCGGCGCCGACCCGTTCAGCTCCAGCAGCTCCGAGGAAACCGACCGGAACCGGCTCTCGTGGGACTTGGCCTGCTCCTCCTGGGGGGGGGGACAGTTTTTACCTGCTATTGTTTCTGTAATAATTTCTCAGGGGTTTATGTTCATGTTCTGGTCTCTGGAAAGATCCTGGAGACACTTCCGTTGTAATAGACGCTATACAAATAAAATAAAATTGAACTGAATTAACAGCAGAGCTGAAGCTGGCGCTCGTACCTGCGTTAACTTGGTGTTGGATCCCGGCAGTAACGGGCGGCTGAAGCGTTTCTGGGAGCCGATGGCGGCGGGGAAGGGCGGAGCAGAGAACATGGCCGCCACCACGTTGATGCGCGTGATCCAGGACTGCATCTGCTCGCCGTTGCTACGGAGACAAACGGAGAAACAGCAGTTTACAACTCCAGTCTTCAAACAAACTAAATCCAGTTCTGTTAGTGGTAGTGTACCGGCCCCCTGCTGGTACCAGTTCTGTTAGTGGTAGTGTACCGGCCCCCTGCTGGTACCAGTTTAGTTAGTGGTAGTGTACCGGCCCTGTGCTGGTACCAGTTCTGTTAGTGGTACCAGTACCGGCCCCCTGCTGGTACCAGTTCTGTTAGTGGTAGTGTACCGGCCCCCTGCTGGTACCAGTTCTGTTAGTGGTAGTGTACCGGCCCCCTGCTGGTACCAGTTCTGTTAGTGGTAGTGTACCGGCCCCCTGCTGGTACCAGTTCTGTTAGTGGTAGTGTACCGGCCCCCTGCTGGTACCAGTTCTGTTAGTGGTAGTGTACCGGCCCCCTGCTGGTACCAGTTCTGTTAGTGGTAGTGTACCTCTAGTTAGTGTTAGTAAACCTCTAGTTAGTGTTAATAAACCTCTAGTTAGTGCTAGTTAACCTCTAGTTAGTGTTAGTAAACCTCTAGTTAGTGTTAGTAGTTAGTGTTAGTAAACCTCTAGTTAGTGTTAGTTAATAGTTAGTAGTTAGTGATCTAGTTAGTGTTAGTAAACGTCTACTTAGTGTTAGTTAATAGTTGGTAGTTAGTGTTCTACTTAGTGTTCAGTAAACCTCTAGTTAGTGTTAGTAAACCTTTAGTTAGTGTTCTAGTTAGTGTTAGTAAACGTCTAGTTAGTGTTAGTTAGTGTTAGTAAACCTCTAGTTAGTGTTAGTTAACATCTAGTTAGTGTTAGTAAACCTCTACTTAGTGTTCAGTAAACCTCTAGTTAGTGTTAGTAAACTTTTGGTTAGTGTTAGTTAATAGTTGGTAGTTAGTGTTAGTTAACCTCTAGTTAGTGTTAGTTAACCTCTAGTTAGTGTTAGTTAACATCTAGTTAGTGTTAGTTAATAGTTGGTAGTTAGTGTTAGTTAACCTCTAGTTAGTGTTAGTTAACCTCTAGTTAGTGTTAGTTAACCTCTAGTTAGTGTTAGTTAACATCTAGTTAGTGTTAGTTAATAGTTGGTTGTTAGTGTTAGTAAACCTTCAGTTAGTGTTAGTTAATAGTTGGTAGCTAGTGTTAGTTAACCTCTAGTTAGTGTTCTAGTTAGTGTTGATGAAGCATTGTGACAGCACCGTGGTCGACCTGAATGTCAGCTTCCTACCCCCTGCAGGGAAGACGACTGGCTCCAGTCTCATACGATGCTTGAGACACATTGTCCCTGCTGAGACGGCACCGTGGAAGTGGCTTTGACTTCCAGCCCCTGCAGAGACGAGGACTTGATCCACGGAGGATCCATATCATGGACTTCCTGACTCCTCAGGGGGTAGTCCCAAACTGAACGGTCGCATCTGACTGTAAATAGCTTTTAATTGCTCCTTGTCTTTTACCTTTGGGTTGTTGATTCTTACCGTCTGTGCTTTGAATCTTTTTGTATAAAAACCCTGTTGCAAAATCACTCTGGGTCAGCATATCAACCCAGACACGCGTCTGAGTAGGTCATGCTCACCGCCGGCTGAAATTAAAACTCACTACACCACAAGCGACTTATGAACTGGTTTTGATAAATTCCTCAACAGTGTCGGTAACTTAGGGGGCCTGGAACAGGAGGACCCTCCAGTCTAACCTCTAGTTAGTGTTAGTAAACCTCTAGTTAGTGTTAGTAAACCTCTAGTTAGTGTTAGTAAACCTCTAGTTAGTGTTAATAAACCTCTAGTTAGTGTTAATAAACCTCTAGTTAGTGTTAGTAAACCTCTAGTTAGTGTTAGTAAACCTCTAGTTAGTGTCAGTAAACCTCTAGTTAGTGTTAGTAAACCTCTAGTTAGTGTTTAGTAAACCTCTAGTTAGTGTTAGTAAACCTCTAGTTAGTGTTTAGTAAACCTCTAGTTAGTGTTAGTAAACCTCTAGTTAGTGTTTAGTAAACCTCTAGTTAGTGTTAGTAAACCTCTAGTTAGTGTTTAGTAAACCTCTAGTTAGTGTTAATAAACCTCTAGTTAGTGTTAGTAAACCTCTAGTTAGTGTTTAGTAAACCTCTAGTTAGTGTTAGTAAACCTCTAGTTAGTGTTTAGTAAACCTCTAGTTAGTGTTAACCTCTAGTTAGTGTTAGTAAACCTCTAGTTAGTGTTTAGTAAACCTCTAGTTAGTGTTAGTAAACCTCTAGTTAGTGTTAGTAAACCTCTAGTTAGTGTTAATAAACCTCTAGTTAGTGTTAGTAAACCTCTAGTTAGTGTTAGTAAACCTCTAGTTAGTTTAGTAAACCTCTAGTTAGTGTTAGTTAACCTCTAGTTAGTTTAGTAAACCTCTAGTTAGTGTTAGTAAACCTCTAGTTAGTTTAGTAAACCTCTAGTTAGTGTTAGTTAACCTCTAGTTAGTGTTAGTTAACCTCTAGTTAGTGTTAGTAAACCTCTAGTAAGTGTTAGTTAACCTCTAGTTAGTGTTTAGTAAACCTCTAGTTAGTTTAGTAAACCTCTAGTTAGTGTTAGTAAACCTCTAGTTAGTTTAGTAAACCTCTAGTTAGTGTTAGTTAACCTCTAGTTAGTGTTTAGTAAACCTCTAGTTAGTTTAGTAAACCTCTAGTTAGTGTTAGTTAACCTCTAGTTAGTGTTAGTTAACCTCTAGTTAGTGTTAGTAAACATCTAGTTAGTTTAGTTAACCTCTAGTTAGTGTTTAGTAAACCTCTAGTTAGTGTTTAGTAAACATCTAGTTAGTGTTAGTAAACCTCTAGTTAGTGTTAGTTAACCTCTGGTTAGTGTTTAGTAAACCTCTAGTTAGTGTTAATAAACCTCTAGTTAGTGTTTAGTAAACCTCTAGTTAGTGTTAATAAACCTCTAGTTAGTGTTAATAAACCTCTAGTTAGTGTTAGTAAACCTCTAGTTAGTGTTAGTAAACCTCTAGTTAGTGTTTAGTAAACCTCTATTTAGTGTCGGTAAACCTCTAGTTAGTGTTAGTAAACCTCTAGTTAGTGTTTAGTTAACCTCTAGTTAGTGTTTAGTAAACCTCTAGTTAGTGTTAGTAAACCTCTAGTTAGTGTTTAGTAAACCTCTAGTTAGTGTTTAGTAAACCTCTATTTAGTGTTAGTTAACCTCTAGTTAGTGTTAATAAACCTCTAGTTAGTGTTAATAAACCTCTAGTTAGTGTTAGTTAACCTCTAGTTAGTGTTTAGTAAACCTCTAGTTAGTGTTTAGTAAACCTCTATTTAGTGTTAGTTAACCTCTAGTTAGTGTTAGTAAACCTCTAGTTAGTGTTTAGTAAACCTCTAGTTAGTGTTAGTTAACCTCTAGTTAGTGTTTAGTAAACCTCTAGTTAGTTTAGTAAACCTCTAGTTAGTGTTTAGTAAACCTCTAGTTAGTGTTTAGTAAACCTCTAGTTAGTGTTTAGTAAACCTCTAGTTAGTGTTTAGTAAACCTCTAGTTAGTGTCGGTAAACCTCTAGTTAGTTTAGTAAACCTCTAGTTAGTGTTTAGTAAACCTCTAGTTAGTATTTAGTAAACCTCTAGTTAGTGTTTAGTAAACCTCTAGTTAGTTTAGTAAACCTCTAGTTAGTGCTAGTTAACCTCTAGTTAGTGTTTAGTAAACCTCTAGTTAGTGTTGGTAAACCTCTAGTTAGTGTTTAGTAAACCTCTAGTTAGTGTTAGTTAACCTCTGGTTAGTGTTTAGTAAACCTCTAGTTAGTGTTAGTAAACCTCTAGTTAGTGTTAGTAAACCTCTAGTTAGTGTTAATAAACCTCTAGTTAGTTTAGTAAACCTCTAGTTAGTGTTAGTAAACCTCTAGTTAGTGTCAGTAAACCTCTAGTTAGTGTTAGTAAACCTCTAGTTAGTGTTCTAGTTAGTGTTAGTTAACCTCTAGTTAGTGTTTAGTAAACCTCTAGTTAGTGTTTAGTAAACCTCTAGTTAGTGTTAGTTAACCTCTGGTTAGTGTTTAGTAAACCTCTAGTTAGTGTTAGTAAACCTCTAGTTAGTGTTAGTAAACCTCTAGTTAGTGTTAGTTAACCTTTAGTTAGTTTAGTAAACCTCTAGTTAGTGTTAGTTAACCTCTAGTTAGTGTTAGTAAACCTCTAGTTAGTGTTAGTTAACCTCTAGTTAGTGTTAGTTAACCTTTAGTTAGTTTAGTAAACCTCTAGTTAGTGTTAGTAAACCTCTAGTTAGTGTTAGTAAACCTCTAGTTAGTGTTTAGTAAAGCATCTAGTTAGTGTTAGTAAACCTCTAGTTAGTGTTAGTTAACCTCTGGTTAGTGTTTAGTAAACCTCTAGTTAGTGTTAGTAAACCTCTAGTTAGTGTTAGTAAACCTCTAGTTAGTGTTAGTAAACATCTAGTTAGTGTTCTAGTTAGTGTTAGTTAACCTCTAGTTAGTGTTTAGTAAACCTCTAGTTAGTGTTTAGTAAACCTCTAGTTAGTGTTTAGTAAACCTCTAGTTAGTGTTTAGTAAACCTCTAGTTAGTGTTAGTAAACATCTAGTTAGTGTTCTAGTTAGTGTTAGTTAACCTCTAGTTAGTGTTTAGTAAACCTCTAGTTAGTGTTAATAAACCTCTAGTTAGTGTTAGTTAACCTCTAGTTAGTGTTAGTAAACCTCTAGTTAGTGTTAGTAAACCTCTAGTTAGTGTTAGTAAACCTCTAGTTAGTGTTAGTAAACCTCTAGTTAGTTGTTAGTTAGTGTTGTAGTTATTGTTCTAGTTAGTGTTAGTTAGTAGTTGGTAGTTATTGTTCTAGTTAGTGTTAGTAAACCTCTAGTTAGTTTAGTAAACCTCTAGTTAGTGTTAGTTAGTTAGTTGTTAGTTAGTGTTGTAGTTATTGTTCTAGTTAGTGTTAGTAAACCTCTAGTTAGTGTTTATTAAACCTCTAGTTAGTGTTAGTAAACCTCTAGTTAGTGTTCTAGTTAACCTCTAGTTAGTGTTAGTAAACCTCTAGTTAGTGTTAGTTAACCTCTAGTTAGTGTTAGTAAACCTCTAGTTAGTGTTCTAGTTAGTGTCAGTAACTCACGGGGCCTGGAACAGGAAGACCCTCCAGTCTAACATCTAGTTAGTGTTAGTAAACCTCTAGTTAGTGTTAGTTAACTAGTTCTTACGGGGCCTGGAACAGGAAGACCCTCCAGTCCGCCGTCCTCAGGTAGAAGACGTGCGGTCTCTTCCGGTAGTCGGCGGCCCGCATGGCGAGGGCGTGATGGACCGACACGGCGTTCTTCACGTCCTCCTCCGTCAGCTCGCGCTCCGCCCGGTACTCGTCCTGGGGACCACAGAACCGTTAGAACCAGTTAGAACCGGTTAGAACCGGTTACAACCAGTTACAACCAGTTAGAACCAGTTAGACCAGTTAGACCAGAACCTGGTGGACCTGCAGGTGGGGGTCAGGAACCTCCAGCCAGAGGGAATGCTGGGTAATGACCTGATGAGATCACAGCCAGAGGGAATGCTGGGTAATGAGGCCCCGCCCCCCAGCCAGAGGAAAACTGGGTAATGAGGCCCCGCCCCCCAGCCAGAGGGAATGCTGGGTAATTCCTACCTTCTGCAGGTACAGCACCAGCCCCTTCAGCAGCGCGTAGTACGACTTCCAGCCCCGCTTCCCCCGCGGCGCTGCAGGAGCAAGGCATCATGGGAGATCAGTGACAACAACAGACAGGAAGTGACAACAACAGACAGGAAGTGGCAACAACAGGAAGTGACAACAGGAAGTGAAAACAACAAACAGGAAGTGACAACAACAGACAGGAAGTGACGACAAGCAGGAAGTGACAACAACAGACAGGAAGTAACAACAAGCAGGAAGTGACAACAGCAGACAGGAAGTGACAACAGCAGACAGGAAGTGACACCAACAGACAGGAAGTGACACCACCAGACAGGAAGTGACACCACCAGACAGGAAGTGACACCAGCAGACAGGAAGTGACAACAACAGACAGGAAATGACAACAGACAGGAAGTGACAACACCAGACAGGAAGTGAAAGCAGACAGGAAGTGACAACAGCAGACAGGAAGTGACAACAGCAGACAGGAATTGACAGCAGACAGGAAGTGACAGCAGACAGGAAGTGACAACACCAGACAGGAAGTGAAAACAGCAGACAGGAAGTGACACCAGCAGACAGGAAGTGACAACAACAGGAAGTGGCAGTACTTCTCTTGCCGTCCGGGTCGGCGTGGACCTTGCGGACCAGGAAGCCGCTCTTGTAGAGCTCGCCGTCGGCCTGATGGGCGACGCCCACCAGCGGGTTCCGCCCACTCCCCAGCCGCCTCATGGTGTGGGAGGCGGAGTCGGTCCGGACGTCGGCCAGCTCCGACATCGACTTCCTCAACTCCTCCTCATCTCTGGAGGAGAAGAGACACCGTCTGAGCCCTGACCTCTGACCCCTGACCCCTGACCTCACCACCACATTAGACACAACAGTAGATGGTTCCTAACCCTCAGTAGATGGTTCCTAACTCAGTAGATAGTTCCTAACTCAGTAGATGGTTCCTAACCCTCAGTAGATGGTTCCTAACTCAGTAGATAGTTCCTAACTCAGTAGATAGTTCCTAACTCAGTAGATAGTTCCTAACTCAGTAGATAGTTCCTAACTCAGTAGATAGTTCCTAACTCAGTAGATAGTTCCTAACTCAGTAGATAGTTCCTAACTCAGTAGATAGTTCCTAACCCTCAGTAGATAGTTCCTAACTCAGTAGATAGTTCCTAACTCAGTAGATAGTTCCTAACTCAGTAGATAGTTCCTAACTCAGTAGATGGTTCCTAACTCAGTAGATAGTTCCTAACTCAGTAGATAGTTCCTAACTCAGTAGATAGTTCCTAACTCAGTAGATGGTTCCTAACTCAGTAGATAGTTCCTAACTCAGTAGATGGTTCCTAACTCAGTAGATAGTTCCTAACTCAGTAGATGGTTCCTAACTCAGTAGATAGTTCCTAACTCAGTAGATGGTTCCTAACTCAGTAGATAGTTCCTAACTCAGTAGATGGTTCCTAACTCAGTAGATAGTTCCTAACTCAGTAGATAGTTCCTAACTCAGTAGATAGTTCCTAACTCAGTAGATAGTTCCTAACTCAGTAGATAGTTCCTAACTCAGTAGATAGTTCCTAACTCAGTAGATGGTTCCTAACTCAGTAGATAGTTCCTAACTCAGTAGATAGTTCCTAACTCAGTAGATAGTTCCTAACTCAGTAGATAGTTCCTAACTCAGTAGATAGTTCCTAACTCAGTAGATGGTTCCTAACTCAGTAGATAGTTCCTAACTCAGTAGATGGTTCCTAACTCAGTAGATGGTTCCTAACTCAGTAGATAGTTCCTAACTCAGTAGATAGTTCCTAACTCAGTAGATAGTTCCTAACTCAGTAGATAGTTCCTAACCCTCAGTAGATGGTTCCTAACTCAGTAAATGGTTCCTAACTCAGTAGATAGTTCCTAACCCTCAGTAGATGGTTCCTAACTCAGTAGATAGTTCCTAACTCAGTAGATAGTTCCTAACCCTCAGTAGATGGTTCCTAACTCAGTAGATAGTTCCTAACCCTCAGTAGATAGTTCCTAACTCAGTAGATAGTTCCTAACTCAGTAGATAGTTCCTAACTCAGTAGATGGTTCCTAACTCAGTAGATGGTTCCTAACTCAGTAGATAGTTCCTAACTCAGTAGATAGTTCCTAACTCAGTAGATGGTTCCTAACTCAGTAGATAGTTCCTAACTCAGTAGATGGTTCCTAACCCTCAGTAGATAGTTCCTAACTCAGTAGATAGTTCCTAACTCAGTAGATGGTTCCTAACCCTCAGTAGATAGTTCCTAACCCTCAGTAGATAGTTCCTAACTCAGTAGATAGTTCCTAACCCTCAGTAGATAGTTCCTAACTCAGTAGATGGTTCCTAACTCAGTAGATAGTTCCTAACTCAGTAGATAGTTCCTAACTCAGTAGATGGTTCCTAACTCAGTAGATAGTTCCTAACTCAGTAGATGGTTCCTAACTCAGTAGATAGTTCCTAACTCAGTAGATGGTTCCTAACTCAGTAGATAGTTCCTAACTCAGTAGATAGTTCCTAACTCAGTAGATAGTTCCTAACTCAGTAGATAGTTCCTAACTCAGTAGATGGTTCCTAACTCAGTAGATAGTTCCTAACTCAGTAGATAGTTCCTAACTCAGTAGATGGTTCCTAACTCAGTAGATGGTTCCTAACTCAGTAGATGGTTCCTAACTCAGTAGATAGTTCCTAACTCAGTAGATGGTTCCTAACTCAGTAGATGGTTCCTAACTCAGTAGATAGTTCCTAACTCAGTAGATAGTTCCTAACTCAGTAGATGGTTCCTAACTCAGTAGATAGTTCCTAACTCAGTAGATAGTTCCTAACTCAGTAGATAGTTCCTAACCCTCAGTAGATAGTTCCTAACTCAGTAGATAGTTCCTAACTCAGTAGATGGTTCCTAACTCAGTAGATAGTTCCTAACTCAGTAGATGGTTCCTAACTCAGTAGATAGTTCCTAACTCAGTAGATGGTTCCTAACTCAGTAGATAGTTCCTAACTCAGTAGATAGTTCCTAACTCAGTAGATAGTTCCTAACTCAGTAGATGGTTCCTAACTCAGTAGATAGTTCCTAACTCAGTAGATAGTTCCTAACTCAGTAGATAGTTCCTAACTCAGTAGATAGTTCCTAACTCAGTAGATGGTTCCGAACTCAGTAGATGGTTCCTAACTCAGTAGATAGTTCCTAACTCAGTAGATAGTTCCTAACTCAGTAGATAGTTCCTAACTCAGTAGATAGTTCCTAACTCAGTAGATAGTTCCTAACCCTCAGTAGATGGTTCCTAACTCAGTAAATGGTTCCTAACTCAGTAGATAGTTCCTAACCCTCAGTAGATGGTTCCTAACTCAGTAGATAGTTCCTAACTCAGTAGATAGTTCCTAACCCTCAGTAGATGGTTCCTAACTCAGTAGATAGTTCCTAACCCTCAGTAGATAGTTCCTAACTCAGTAGATAGTTCCTAACTCAGTAGATAGTTCCTAACTCAGTAGATAGTTCCTAACTCAGTAGATAGTTCCTAACTCAGTAGATGGTTCCTAACTCAGTAGATGGTTCCTAACTCAGTAGATAGTTCCTAACTCAGTAGATAGTTCCTAACTCAGTAGATGGTTCCTAACCCTCAGTAGATAGTTCCTAACTCAGTAGATAGTTCCTAACTCAGTAGATGGTTCCTAACCCTCAGTAGATAGTTCCTAACCCTCAGTAGATAGTTCCTAACTCAGTAGATAGTTCCTAACCCTCAGTAGATGGTTCCTAACTCAGTAGATGGTTCCTAACTCAGTAGATGGTTCCTAACTCAGTAGATAGTTCCTAACTCAGTAGATAGTTCCTAACTCAGTAGATGGTTCCTAACTCAGTAGATAGTTCCTAACTCAGTAGATAGTTCCTAACTCAGTAGATAGTTCCTAACTCAGTAGATAGTTCCTAACTCAGTAGATAGTTCCTAACCCTCAGTAGATAGTTCCTAACTCAGTAGATAGTTCCTAACTCAGTAGATGGTTCCTAACTCAGTAGATAGTTCCTAACTCAGTAGATAGTTCCTAACTCAGTAGATAGTTCCTAACTCAGTAGATAGTTCCTAACTCAGTAGATAGTTCCTAACTCAGTAGATAGTTCCTAACCCTCAGTAGATAGTTCCTAACCCTCAGTAGATAGTTCCTAACTCAGTAGATAGTTCCTAACTCAGTAGATGGTTCCTAACTCAGTAGATAGTTCCTAACTCAGTAGATAGTTCCTAACTCAGTAGATAGTTCCTAACTCAGTAGATGGTTCCTAACTCAGTAGATAGTTCCTAACTCAGTAGATAGTTCCTAACCCTCAGTAGATAGTTCCTAACCCTCAGTAGATAGTTCCTAACTCAGTAGATGGTTCCTAACTCAGTAGATAGTTCCTAACTCAGTAGATAGTTCCTAACTCAGTAGATAGTTCCTAACTCAGTAGATAGTTCCTAACCCTCAGTAGATAGTTCCTAACTCAGTAGATGGTTCCTAACTCAGTAGATGGTTCCTAACTCAGTAGATAGTTCCTAACTCAGTAGATAGTTCCTAACTCAGTAGATAGTTCCTAACCCTCAGTAGATAGTTCCTAACTCAGTAGATAGTTCCTAACTCAGTAGATAGTTCCTAACTCAGTAGATGGTTCCTAACTCAGTAGATGGTTCCTAACTCAGTAGATAGTTCCTAACTCAGTAGATAGTTCCTAACTCAGTAGATAGTTCCTAACTCAGTAGATAGTTCCTAACTCAGTAGATAGTTCCTAACTCAGTAGATAGTTCCTAACCCTCAGTAGATAGTTCCTAACTCAGTAGATAGTTCCTAACCCTCAGTAGATAGTTCCTAACTCAGTAGATGGTTCCTAACTCAGTAGATAGTTCCTAACTCAGTAGATAGTTCCTAACCCTCAGTAGATAGTTCCTAACTCAGTAGATGGTTCCTAACTCAGTAGATAGTTCCTAACTCAGTAGATAGTTCCTAACTCAGTAGATAGTTCCTAACTCAGTAGATAGTTCCTAACCCTCAGTAGATGGTTCCTAACTCAGTAGATAGTTCCTAACTCAGTAGATAGTTCCTAACTCAGTAGATAGTTCCTAACTCAGTAGATGGTTCCTAACTCAGTAGATGGTTCCTAACTCAGTAGATAGTTCCTAACTCAGTAGATAGTTCCTAACTCAGTAGATAGTTCCTAACTCAGTAGATAGTTCCTAACTCAGTAGATAGTTCCTAACTCAGTAGATGGTTCCTAACTCAGTAGATGGTTCCTAACTCAGTAGATGGTTCCTAACTCAGTAGATAGTTCCTAACTCAGTAGATAGTTCCTAACTCAGTAGATAGTTCCTAACTCAGTAGATAGTTCCTAACTCAGTAGATAGTTCCTAACTCAGTAGATAGTTCCTAACTCAGTAGATAGTTCCTAACTCAGTAGATAGTTCCTAACTCAGTAGATGGTTCCTAACTCAGTAGATAGTTCCTAACTCAGTAGATAGTTCCTAACTCAGTAGATAGTTCCTAACTCAGTAGATGGTTCCTAACTCAGTAGATAGTTCCTAACTCAGTAGATAGTTCCTAACTCAGTAGATAGTTCCTAACTCAGTAGATGGTTCCTAACTCAGTAGATGGTTCCTAACCCTCAGTAGATGGTTCCTAACTCAGTAGATGGTTCCTAACTCAGTAGATAGTTCCTAACTCAGTAGATAGTTCCTAACTCAGTAGATAGTTCCTAACTCAGTAGATGGTTCCTAACCCTCAGTAGATGGTTCCTAACTCAGTAGATGGTTCCTAACTCAGTAGATAGTTCCTAACTCAGTAGATAGTTCCTAACTCAGTAGATAGTTCCTAACTCAGTAGATGGTTCCTAACTCAGTAGATGGTTCCTAACTCAGTAGATGGTTCCTAACCCTCAGTAGATGGTTCCTAACTCAGTAGATGGTTCCTAACTCAGTAGATAGTTCCTAACTCAGTAGATAGTTCCTAACTCAGTAGATAGTTCCTAACTCAGTAGATGGTTCCTAACCCTCAGTAGATAGTTCCTAACTCAGTAGATGGTTCCTAACTCAGTAGATAGTTCCTAACTCAGTAGATAGTTCCTAACTCAGTAGATAGTTCCTAACTCAGTAGATAGTTCCTAACTCAGTAGATAGTTCCTAACTCAGTAGATAGTTCCTAACTCAGTAGATAGTTCCTAACTCAGTAGATAGTTCCTAACTCAGTAGATGGTTCCTAACCCTCAGTAGATGGTTCCTAACTCAGTAGATGGTTCCTAACTCAGTAGATGGTTCCTAACTCAGTAGATAGTTCCTAACTCAGTAGATAGTTCCTAACTCAGTAGATGGTTCCTAACTCAGTAGATGGTTCCTAACTCAGTAGATAGTTCCTAACTCAGTAGATGGTTCCTAACCCTCAGTAGATAGTTCCTAACTCAGTAGATAGTTCCTAACTCAGTAGATAGTTCCTAACTCAGTAGATGGTTCCTAACTCAGTAGATAGTTCCTAACTCAGTAGATAGTTCCTAACTCAGTAGATAGTTCCTAACTCAGTAGATGGTTCCTAACTCAGTAGATAGTTCCTAACTCAGTAGATAGTTCCTAACTCAGTAGATGGTTCCTAACTCAGTAGATAGTTCCTAACTCAGTAGATAGTTCCTAACCCTCAGTAGATAGTTCCTAACTCAGTAGATGGTTCCTAACTCAGTAGATAGTTCCTAACTCAGTAGATAGTTCCTAACTCAGTAGATAGTTCCTAACCCTCAGTAGATAGTTCCTAACTCAGTAGATGGTTCCTAACTCAGTAGATAGTTCCTAACTCAGTAGATAGTTCCTAACTCAGTAGATAGTTCCTAACTCAGTAGATAGTTCCTAACTCAGTAGATAGTTCCTAACTCAGTAGATGCTGATGTCCTATTTATTTAATTCCTGCTTCACACTGTATTAACAATTCATCTCAAGGACTGAACACACACACACACACACACACACACACACACACACACACACACACACACACACACACACACACACACACACACACACACACACACGCACACACACACGCACACACACACACACACGGCGAGGGAGCCGTTACCACGGCAACAGAGAGCGGTACTTACATCGTCCACTGCAGCTTCTCCGTCTTGATGGACGAGTAGAGAGTCTGCAGAGAGAGAGACGGTCAGATCCAGATCCAGGTCCTCTACAGACCACTAGGGTCCAGATCCAGACCTGCAGGTCCTCTACAGACCACTAGGGTCCAGATCCAGACCTGCAGGTCCTCTACAGACCACTAGGGTCCAGATCCAGACCTGCAGGTCCTCTACAGACCACTAGGGTCCAGATCCAGACCTGCAGGTCCTCTACAGACCACTAGGGTCCAGATCCAGACCTGCAGGTCCTCTACAGACCACTAGGGTCCAGATCCAGACCTGCAGGTCCTCTACAGACCACTAGGGTCCAGATCCAGACCTGCAGGTCCTCTACAGACCACTAGGGTCCAGATCCAGACCTGCAGGTCCTCTACAGACCACTAGGGTCCAGATCCAGACCTGCAGGTCCTCTACAGACCACTAGGGTCCAGATCCAGACCTGCAGGTCCTCTACAGACCAGCTAGCAATGGTTGCTGGCGCCGTTTCCTTTGCCGAGATGCTAACGGACGAGAACGGACGGACGTGAACGTAGCGCTGGGCGGTATGACCAAAAATGTATATCACGGTATTCTTTTTTTCATGCACAACTGGGTGTTAACCACATTTTCTAATGATTTGGAAAGGAATTGCTGCAGTAAATTGGCTTAGAATGGACTATTTTACTGTCATGAGGAGGAAATATTGCAGAAAAACATTAATGTCCACACTAGTATAAATACAGGTTTGCATGGCCTCTCGTGTGCCGGCACTAGGACCCCGCGGACGCCTGGTGTATCGTCGGGCGGTGTTTTCCTTCATGCTTCCCTGCAGCATCGCATGCAAACACAAACACACGGACCTGCAGAAACATTTCTTTATATCATGTTGTCTGTCGCCCGCCATATTTTTTCTTTTTTTGGCCGGCGCCATAGTTGGCTAGCTACAAACTCTATACATCCCATAATGTATAATAATATGCCTGCGCTCTCAGCAGCGGTACTCGCATCGTTACGGCTGATTTATGGTTCCGCGTTACACCCACGCAGAGGGCGTAGAGTACGCAGCGAGCGGCTGTACGGTGCACGTCGCTGCGTACCCTACAGCGTAGGCTCTACATCGATTTAACGGCGAACCGTAATTCAGGCTTTACTAGGCAACGAAGCAGGTTGACTCCCGTTGCAGAACAGCTGCAGAGGCGCTCCTAAACGTAAATGATCATTGATTTGTTTTTTTTTTTAGGCCTGGCAGGCGGCCCCGCCTGGCCCATACAGTGGTAGGGGAAACACTGTCGCGGCGGAACGTAGCGCCGCGCAGCGTTCCCAACGTTGTGTACGCTACTGCACATACTCACCGGTATTACGGTATATGAAAAATTCATATCATAAGAAAAATAAACACCGGTATTCGGTATGGACCGGTATACCGCCCAGCACTAGGTGAACGGACGGACGCCAACGGACGGACGAGAACGGACGAGAACGGACGAGAACGGACACCAACAGCAAGTATATCCCGGCCTTAAAACGACATCACAAATGCATTCTGGGAAACATGGCTGAAAAGGGGCGGAGCTTCAACTCCGCTGGTCTGGAGTTCAAACCAGAACTTCAGCACAACAACAAGTGGGCGTGTCCCAGGTCTGCTGGCTCCGCCCACGGCAGGTTCATCCCTGCAGGTCGCCTGGAGACGGTCCGTTTCCACGGAAACCACAACATCCACCCCAACATCCCGGACCAGGACCGGGGGGTCCCGGTTCCGGACCACGACCCAGTTTCAGGACCCGGTTCTACCTTGCTCTTGCGGTTCTGCCGGTGGTTCTGCCCGTCCTGGGCCCGGCCCAGCAGGTCCGGGAAGGCCAGCGGCTTCAGGGACCGGGACCGCGGGTTCCGGTTCCGGGGCGGGTACCGGTCCGAGCCCCGGGAGTCCCGGGAGTCCCGGCCGGACCGGACCGAGCACAGAGAGCGGGACCGGACCCGGCCGGCCGAGTGGATGCTGTTGACCCCGATCATGGGGGCGGTTCTGGTCCAGGTTCTGGTCCAGGTTCTGGTCCAGGTCCAGGTCCTAGTCCAAGTTCAGATCCAGGTCCAGGTCCAGGTTCTAGTCCAGGTCTAGGACTTTAGGGGGTCCAGATCCAGATCCAGGTGGGTCCTCCAGACTCTGCTGCACCAACAGAATCCCCGACCAGAATAAACTGCGTGACGAAGCTTCGCGAGGAAGAGGAGGAGGAGAAGAAGAAGAAGAAGAAGAAGAGGAGGAGGAGCAGCTCGCCCACACAGGCAGACAGACGGAGAGAGAGAGGGAGGGAGAGAGAAAAAGAGAGAGAGAGAGAGAGAGTGAGAGAGCTCCCCCAGACTGACGTCACCCCCCGATGGAGGGATGGAAAGGACTGGAAGGGGAGATGAAGAAGAGATGGAGGGATGGAGGAGGGAACAGGTGGAACCAGAACGGAGGGATGAGGTGACGGAGACAAAACAAGTTTCTCCTGTTGAATCTTCGTTGTTCTCTCAGGTGTCTGTCCGTCCTCTCCTCCTCCTCTTCCTCCCATCAGGGGAGCTCTCTCTCTCTCCCCCCTCCCTCTCTCGCTCTTCCTCTCTCTCTCTGGCACTGCGCATTTTCTGTCTGGGCTGCATCAGCCAATCAGAGCGCAGGAATGGAGGAAGGACCCGCCCCCTGCTCTCTCTGAGCTGTCAATCACTCAGGATCCACCGGTCTGAACCTGATCAGCTGATCGATGATCGGCTGATTGATGATTAGTTGATTGATGGATTGATGATCAGTCTGATTGATGATCAGTCTGATTGATGATCAGTGTGATTGATGCTCCAACTCTCACCCGGAATAGTCCAACTTGCAAGCACGCACGCACGCACGCACGCACGCACGCACGCACGCACGCACGCACGCACGCACGCACGCACGCACGCACGCACGCACACGGCGCAGGTCGCGCCGCGATGACCACTCCACTCCATAGTTCGTTTGGAAGCAACGCATTTCCGGTTCCGGTTTGAAGCAGTCGTGAACTTTCAGCCTCTTTTCTTCGTGTGTGTGGGATTCATTTTTTTGGTTTGTTTGTTTTTTTGCACAATAGTTGTCCGTCATGGCAACGTCGTCACGGCAACGCCGTCACGGCAACGCTGTCACGGCAACGTAGGCTCCGCATTGGTTTAATGCAGAACTATAATCCAGGCTTGAGTCTCGTGAGGGACTGAGACCAACTGCAGTTTTATCCACTGGCCACTAGAGGCCGCCAGAGGCCGCCAGGGGCTGCTACAGGTCCAGGTCTTGTTTATTCCAGTGTGTGTGTGTGTGTGTGTGTGTGTGTGTGTGTGTGTGTGTGTGTGTGTGTGTGTGTGTGTGTGTGTGTGTGTGTGTGTGTGTGTGTGTGTGTGTGTGTGTGTGTGTGTGTGTGTGTGTGTGTGTGTGTGTGTGTGTGTGTGTGTGTGTGTGTGTGTGTGTGTGTGTGTGTGTGTACCTTCAGCAGGTCCTTAGGAAAGTCTTTCCCATTGTTCAGTCCCTCCAGGTTGGTGATGAACTGAGTGCAGGACATTCTCTTCCCCACGTTCTGCACACACACACATAATAATAATAATTAATTTTATTTATATAGCGCTTTTAAAAGATCTCAAAGATTTACACATATATATACACACACATACACGCACACGCACACCGTCACAAACCGGGCCCGCTAGTGACAAAGATTTTCCGGGCAGATTTCGGTTCGCTACTCCTCCTACAGATTTCAGAGGACCGAGGCGCATCATATATCAAAACGTGCGGCTTGATCGGGAATAGTGCGCTATGACTTTTGGTGTTGAAATTCCCATTTTTCCCAAAGTTATTCCCGAAAGAAACGGACAAAAAAACCCATTCAAAGCGGATGGGAAAACGTCAAAATTTACCTTTTTTCTGAGTCACCTAACTTTCTCATACTTGCACGTAGGAATGTCATTCAAACTTCAAAACTTCTCTTCTCTCCAAAACACCAAACAGTTTTTTCCTAAGATTTACACTTTTAAAAATATGAGCACTCAAGCGAGGACTGGAAATCACTTTTTTGTCAAATCTAGAGTGCGGATGTCGGTTGCTAGAGTGGGAGAAACAGTAAAAAAATAACCTGAGTTTTTATTTGTAACTCGAGCTCACGGCCAAAACGTAAAAGCTAGACCAATAATTTTTGGTCAGAATGTAGACATACAGTAGGTGTTGGGATTCATAAAATGTGACTTTGACAGGCGGGGTATGCACAAAATTTAAACGGGGGGGGCTAGAGCGGCGCGAATACCTGCCTCCGTCTCCATTGACTGTAATGTAATCAAAAGTCTTCTTAAAAAAAAATCTCACTTTGTCTTCGCACTGAGCTTACTCACTCATTTTAAGAAATATCTGAATAAAATTAAGATTGTCAGAATCTGCCGGGTTCTGTGTCTCTCACAATGTCTTTGTTTTTCTGCTACGAGCTACGGTTTGATCACAAATCTGAGTTATTTGAGACCTTATCAGAAGCCAAAATCTGGGTTTTTCTCACAGCCAAACTGGAAGGTTCTGAAGAGAGGTTCTTGTTGCCCCTAGCAACCAGGAGTCACTGCTGACTCATTCCTTCACCCAGAACTGGTCACATTACTCAGTCAATAAACCAGCCCCCCGGGTCTCGCACTCAGCAGGCACGCCGATTTCCCCCAGTGTCCAGCCGCGGTACTGCAACAGAAAATCCCATGCGGCCCAGAAAGCTTTTTGCCCATAGACCGCAATAGTAAAAGATCGTCCTCTAAAACTGTTCACAGGAACCTCCAGCTGTAATCACCGGCAATTACTAATCTTTGTATTCTATATTTTTAAGTCATGGACTTTATATCCGTCAAAAATGTTTTATAACGGCCAGAAAAGTAAAAGAAAAGTCTCTTTCTGGGCGTGACGTCACGGCCGTGTCAGTGCCATTGATGTATTATATTAATATATATTATATAATTATATTATATTAATACATATTATATTAATATTCGTGTCATTGCCGCGGGGCATGATGGGAGGCCCCAGAGCATCATGGGAGGTGACTCAACTGCGCATGCTCTATGGGCCCCTTAACGCAGAAGTAAACCCGGAAGTCAGGAACTCATTTCGGCGTATGCGCCAGGCGAGCAACTTACATTGAAATGAATGGGCGGCCATTTTCGGTCTTCCATCCAGTAATATAATAGATCCATGCAATAAAGACTTCATATACTTTAACCTGTAAAATGGAGAAATCTAACCCCTGACCTTTGCCGATCCCCAGTCCTGCTGGGAACCGGTTCATGGTATATATATATTTCATATATATTAAATACCCCCCCTTACACACACACACACACACACACACATAATAAATAAAAAATAACCCCAGTAAATGCTATATCTTTTGAATGGTTTGACATAGAGAGTCATGGGTGGTGTCATTGGACTTAGTTTTGAGTCCTTCACCTTTATTGCTGAAAAATGCAGCAATGTACACAAATGGGCAGCAGCCCCCCGTGGCACTCTCCAAATGTCTGCAAGGAAATTTTCTAGTTATTATTATTATTATTAGTTCCCCATGGCAGGTGGAAACCCGGAACCAAGACCAAGTCTGGGAGCAGCAAGAGACAGCCTGCAGGGCTAGAGAGACCCGTAATACACCGTAGCCACAGCCACTATAGCCACGGGGACAGTAGCCACGCCCCCCGTAGCCACGGCAACCTGTGTGTGTGTGTGTGTGTGTGTGTGTGTGTGTGTGTGTGTGTGTGTGTGAGACTCACATTTCCATGCAGGTCTGTGTTCAGCAGCATGATGGCACACGTCAAGGTGTGGACGCTGTCTGGAGACACAAGACAGGTAAACAGGTGAGACAGGAACAGGTAAACAGGTAAACAGGTAAACAGGTAAAGGTGAGACAGGTGAGACAGGTAAACCGGTGAGCCAGGTGAACAGGTAACCAGGTAAACAGGTAAAGGTGAGCCAGGTGAAGGTGAGACAGGTAAACAGGTAAAGGTGAGCCAGGTGAGACAGGAACAGGTAAACAGGTAAACAGGTAAACAGGTAGACAGTTAAACAGGTGAAGGTGAGACAGGACCAGGTAAACAGGACCAGGTAAACAGGTGAGACAGGTAAAGGTGAGCCAGTCGTACCTTCCATGATCAGACTCTCGGGGTTGCAGGTTCTAAACCTCCTGGAGAAGTGAGTGAGGACTCTCTCTCTCTCCTGCGTCTCGCCCATCAGAGCAAAATGCATCAGAAACATCCTGGAGGTCCAGAGAAGAGATTATTGATCAGGAAGAGATTATTGATCAGTTCTGATCATATCTGATCAATTCTGATCAGATATGATCAGATTTGATCAGTTCTGATCAGTTCTGATCAGAACTGATCATATCGGTGCGCGGTGTCTCTGAAACGGGGATGGGGATCTGGGCTGATCAGAACCGACCTGAGCGCCTGGTCCAGGGTGAAACCGCTGAAGTCGAAGTGACTGAGATATTCCTCGGCCACCAGCTGACTGAAGTCGTTGCTAGGAAACAAACAGGAAGTGTTACAAACAGGAAGTGTTACAAACAGGAAGTGTTACAAACAGGAAGTGTTACAAACAGGAAGTGTTACAAACAGGAAGTGTTACAAACAGGAAGTGTTACACGGACGCAGTAACGTCATCATCTGCAGAGAGAAACCTTCGTCTCTGAGACGTCCAGTTATTCGTGAGACATTTGTCTGCAGATGTGGTCTGATGGAGGTCTGAAGCGACCGGCTTCGTCACCCATGATGCATCCCTGAGAGGCATCGCAGGTCCTTCCTCCCCGCTGCCATCAGACTGAACAACCAGGCTGATCTCAGTAGCTAACGGACAATAACATGTGCAATATTTGTCTACCTCACACACATCCTACCTGCTTTTTTTGTACTGTTTTTCTTTATTTCCTGTACTGCACTACTTTTTATTCTTCATTCCAATGTATATACTGTTTAGAATTTGTGATTATATATTTACTTTTTTACCCCTCCCCTGCATGTGTGTGTTGAGTTACTGCTGCTGAACAAAGTGAGTTTCCCCATTGAGGGAGAAATAAAGGATAATCTAATCTTAGATGGTCTGATGTCCTGAAGTCCTGCTGAATCATGGAGGTATTTAGCCCCGCCCACATGGTTAAGGGGCGGTCCTATAATGCTCAGGTATATTGTTTATGTATATATATATATATATATATATATATATATATATATATATATATATATATATATATATATATATACACATATACATATATTTTTTTTTATATGAATATTATCAGTGCCACGGCTGCGCCACGAGGCACTCCTCCTCCACGGCTATGCAATAGCAATGGATCTGGCTTATTATTTATTCTTCCGTGTAAACTTCAGCGTGTAACTAGTCCAGCAGCTTTGAGAAAACGCGAAAAGTAAAAATGTAGAAATGTGCGCCCTAATCGGGAATCGAGTGGCATGACTTTTATTAGCCATAGGTTCGCACGTTTTTGCACGTTGTGGGAAAACGTGCCCTTTTTGGCCCATCCGGAACGCATTGGGAGAACTTTGGGGCCTCACCACTCGCACACCGTTCCTCGAAAAATTCTGAACCGATTTAGAAAGTTGTAGGCCCTGAATTTAACTACAGTCCTGTGGATTTTCAGAGCGGTGGCACAAATAGTTTTCGCACGAAGTGCAAAAACATTTCCAGATTTCCAAACTAATGGGGAGATTTTCCCATGTATGTGTGTGGCGCGGAATGTAACAGTGGATGAGAGGAGGTAAAAAAAAGCCAAAATTCACCTTTTTTCTGAGTCACCTAGCTTTCTCATACCTGTACGTAGAAATGTCATTCAAACTTCAAAACGGAGGAAAACTTCTCTTCTCTCTCCAAACACCAAACATTTTTTTCCTAAGATGTAAACTTTTCAAGATATGAGCACTCAAGCGAGGACTGGTAATCACTTTTTGGTCAAATCTAGAGTGCGGAATGTCGGTTGGTAGAGTGTGAGAAGCCGTTAAAAATAACCAGAATTTTTATTTGTAACTTGAGCTCACAGCCAAACGGTAAAAAGGAGACCAATCATTTTTGGTCAGAATGTAGACATAGGTGTTGGGATTCATAAAATGTGACTTTGACAGGCGGGGTCTGCACAAAATTTAAACGGGGGAGGATAGAGCGGCGCCAATACCTGACTTAGTCCCCATTCACTGTAATGTAATCAAACGTTTTCTTCAAAAGAATCTCACTCTGTCTTCGCACTGAGCTTACTCAATCATTATAAGGAATATCTGAATAAAATTAAGATTGTCAGAATCTGCCGGGTTCTGTGTCTCTCACCATGTTTTCGTTTTTTGGCTACGAGCTACGGTTTGATCACATATCTGAGTTATTTGAGACCTTGTCAGAAGCCAAAATCTGGGTTTTTCTCACAGCAAAACCAGAAAGATTCTTATATCACCGTGGCAACCAGAGCTTAGCTGCTGACTGATTGCCTCAGCCAGAACTGGTCACATGACTCAGTCACTAAAGTCTTCATATAGGCTGCGTCCGAAATCGCATATTTCCACCTTAATGAGTAGCAAAATGAGTATGCGAGATTTTTTAGTGCGTCCGAAACATTAGAACGTACTCAGTAGTATGTACTATCCATACTCACTAGTATGTACTATCCATACTCTTTCTGGAGAAATGTATTAGTGTGGATTGATGGACACTAGCCGAGCAGAAACTTCCCACAATGCAATGCAGCGGTGTTTGGTTGCTAAGTGATACGTATATATGTCATAAGTATAATATTAATATTATAATATTCGTATATAATAATATTATATAATGTCATCTTGTTTCGGCCAGAATAAACGGGAAATAGCGGAACGGTGCTGCTACTGCAGCTGTTACCATGGTAACAACTCCTGTTACCATGGTAACAGCTGCTAATGCTGCTGTTACCATGGTACTTCAAAATTTCCAGGGAATTTTGTGTCTAGTTCATAATTGCTCTGGTATATCATTTATTTAGAATGCTCAGGTATAATATTGTAATGAAGTTCTGTAATATTTTTATAATGTAATAATAGGTATATTTTCTTTTGATAAGGTAAAGTTTGCTGTTATATATTTTTTTTCTATGTTGTATTAGAGTAAAATTGAAATAGAAACAAGCGGTAGGACCTCATAAGCTTTTACTTCCTCCTACTCCCTCTCGGGCAAGGTTTTTTTTGTTTAATGACTTTTTCTGATGTTTTGTGTAATTTGTTTTCTGTTTTTATAATTATTTTATGCTCGAAATAAAGATTTAAATTCAAACTCAAAGCTTAGCCCCGCCCCCATGGTTAAGGGGCCCCCTTAGCCCCCCCCCTTATCCCCCTCCATTACCCAGAGTTCCTAGCACTCACTTCTTGCTGAGGTGTGGGGCCACGTCCGACTTCTTGAACCCGTCCAGGCTGTAGAGCCGTTTAGCTAGCCGCCGGGCCGCCTGCAGGTCCGGCTTCAGCCCGTTAGCCAGGCCCTCGTCGCTACCGCCTAGCGCTAGCCGCTCCGCTACGTCAGGCTGGGGGTGGAGCAGCTCGGGGGGGCGGAGGACGGGGCGCTCCCTGGGGATGAACACATGAACACATGAATATACACACACACACATATACACAGAAACACACATGAACAGCAGCTCGGGGGGGCGGAGGACCGGACGCTCCCTGGGGGGGGACATGAACACATGAATACACATGAACACATGAACCTACATGAACACATGAACACTGTGGCCAGAAAGGTGTGGAAGTCGATAGGAATCATTAGGAAAATCAGCTGTTCCCTGAAATTGTAAATGGAAAACAATAATAATTTAAAAAATATATATGTATTTTTTACACTCAATTTATTTTCCATTTACTATTCATTTTTGTGAATCATTTACCTATCCAAATTATGTCAAATGAGTGAGAGTGAACTTTGTAATATTATAAGCCTCTTGGCTTCCTATTGTTCATTTTTCATTAACTGTTTTTTTTTTTTTTTTTTTATAGCAAAAGGTGCAAATAAAAATATACACTGATGCAAATAAATAGCCTATAGGCCCAGACTCTTATTTAAAAGCAAGGTGCAAAATAAAACAAAAAAAAACATTATTCAATTATCTTGTGTTTTTTTTCTAAAGTATTTCTTGTTTTACTGTCTAAGTGAATCATAGAGGGGAGGCCACTCCACAAACCTCTCAGGTTTCTGATCTCTGACCTCTACACCACATTCTCTTTTATGTTGTTTTGTTTAATCTTTTAATTTTCTCTAAACACACTCCATTGTATTTTTTTATTTTCTTCTTTAAAAAAATGTGCAAAAAATAAAAAACACACCCACACCCATGTGTGTGTACGCACGCACGCACGCACGCACGCACGCACGCACGCACGCACGCACGCACGCACGCACGCACGCACGCACGCACGCACGCACGCACGCACGCACGCACGCACGCACGCACGCACGCACGCACGTGGGTTATTTGGGGACTTTCAGATCCTTTTTCCTGAAGAACAAAAGTTCAGAACTTCCTGTTACAGAAGTTCCTCCTTCTGACTGAAACATCATGTACATGTCAGAGTCCTAGTACCAGACTGATACCAGACCAGTCTGGTACCGGCGGTCCGATGAACCCGTCCCAACAGCTCCTCCAAACCACCAGGTTTAAACCCGTCCCAGGTTCTGACCAGTAAACACCAGATCCAGACTTGCATCACCTCTTTGACCAGACTAAAGTTGCTTTCATCAATGAAAATTCTGACTAAATATCATCACCGAACCTTTATCACCTGAAGAAAACGAGACGCAATGAACATGCTGGTCATGTGACAATAACGATAATTAAATACATGATGCAATATTGTAGAGGAATAAGAAACCAGACTAAAATGTAGATTACAAAATAAAAACTCTGCTAAAATGAGTCTTCATTTTCGTTGACCAAAACCAGACGAAATGTTCTAGCAAAGATCTTAATGTCCATGTTTTCAGTAGTTTCTTTCCTAAGTAGAAGAAGAAGATCCATCTTTGGATTCACTTTCCTACAGAGACGTGGAAAAGAAAACCCAATGTGTCGTGGAAAAAGAAAAAGATAAAAATAAATAAGTTGTAAACTCAAATGAGAGTCTTCTGTATCTGGAATGAATGTATTCTTGAGTCTTTAAGGTAACAATAATAGAATAATAAGATAACCTTGTTTGAATTGTAAAATGGGTTTGGATCAATACAATCTTTGACTAAAACTAGACTAAAATGGACAATTCTGACTAAAATAAGACTAAAATGCTCAAACTTTTAGTCGACTGAAACTTGACACGACTAAAAGGAGAATGAAGGAGACTAAAACTAATAAAAACTAAAATGATGCTGGACCTAAAGACTAGACTAGAGATGCACCGATTGATAACCGATCGGTATCTGCTGATAACGGCCCTATCGGTTTTGATTGGAGATCAAAAATAATAGTTCAGAGCAGCCGATCAGATGACGTTTACAACAACAAACCACCGCCAGCGCTGCTGTTCCCACACCTGACCCAGGTGACCTGAGGGGGCGTGGCCTCTAGAAGGGGGCGTGGCCTCTCTACAAAACATCAACACTGAAAATGGCCTCGCCGGTCTGGGAATTTACAATGTCAGAAAAGGACAACAGATTTGCAGTTTGCAAGGTGTTTAAAGGAAATACCCCGAGGAGGAAAGTTATAAAATAATTTCAACACAACGAAGCTGATAGGATGTTTGAAAGAGACATATAAACGACAGCAAGAAAAATAAGGAACTATATCGTCAGGTAATGGATTCATACATTTCTGTTGTAGCAGACGTCGGGTTCAAACGCGTCGTTAGCTGTTTGGACCCCGGTACGCTCTGCAGAGTCATAAATATTTCACTGATAAATGTCTGCCGGAGTTTTACCCGAATATTTACATCCAAAGACTCAGGACGACAGTCGTGTCAGTCGCTTCACCAGGGACATGTGGATTCTAGTGTGAAGAGTTTCCTCACAAGAGTTTCATCACACGCAGTGGATGCTACCGCTAAAGCTTTCGCAAATTTCATAATTCATTTTTATTTTAAGATTTAATTCCTTTGTCCACAGGAAAACTAAGGTTTATAGTTTACAGCTTGTATCGTCTTGTAGAGAATGACATGTCTGCTGTTGTTGTACATCATAATTATCACCACAGGAAGATGAAGCTGGAGCTACATGAATCTCTAAGAGTCTCTAGTCCAGGGGTCGGCAACCCAAAATGTTTTAGATCCATATTGGACCAAAAACACAAAAAACTAATATGTCTGGAGCCGCAAAAAATGAAAAGTCTTGTATCAGAATTAGAATGAAGACAACACATGCTGCATGTTTCTATATTAGTTATAACTGGAGGAAGATTTTTTTTTCATTATGCACTTTGAGAAAAAAGTCGAAATGTCGAGAAAAAAGTCGAAATGTCGAGGAAATGGTCAAAATTTCATGAAAAAAGTCGAAATGTTGAGAAAAAAGTCAAAATTTCGAAAAAAAAAAAAAGGCGAAATGTCGAGATTAATGTTGAAGTACAATCTTGAGAAAAAAGTCGAAATGTCGAGAAAAAAGTCGAAATGTTGAGAAAAAAGTCAAAGTTTCCGAGAAAAAAGTCAAAATGTTGAGATTAAAAAAGAAAGGAAAAAGGAAGAAAAAAGAGAAGAAAAAGGAAAAAAGAAAAAAAAGAAAAAAAAAGGGAAAAAAGAAGAAAAAAAGAAAAAAAAAAAGAAGAAAAAAAACTTACAGGAGCCACTAGGGCGGCGCTAAAGAGCCGCATGCGGCTCTAGAGCCGCGGGTTGCCGATCCCTGCTCTAGAGTGAAATATTGCACATCAGCCTGAAATAAAATAGTCAATTCATGATAATTTCTCATCTACTAATCTCTATACCTAATAATACAATGTCAGTGTTGAACATGAGACAATAATATTGAAGAATTTATGGATTTCACGCTGTGATCGGTGATCGGCAAATACTGGTTTTGGTGATCGGTGATCAGCCCTCAGAATCCTGATGGTGCATCTCTAGACTAAACTGAAACAGGATGACAGAAACAACACTACAGGTGATAAAAACCCCTCAATAGTTCAAGTGAAGAACAGGAAGTGATGTAGGATGGGGGCGTCGCCCACTCGCATGTCAATCATGTTGAGGGTCCGGGTCGGTCCAGGGAAGTCCTGGACCGGTTTGGGGGTAAATTACCCGCCAGTACGCCGGGGCAACCCCAAAGCATCAGCCAATGGCAGAGCAGGGATGTGATGACATCACCATGACACCTGGACGCAGCTTTAGCTTGAGAAGTGCTAATAAATAAATAAACAAATATAAAAAAGCTGTAGAAGTTTGTGGAAACGCTGCTCTGATGTTCTGAACGAGAACGAGCCTCTTGCGTCACACGTGTCTCAATCCAGCCGTTTCTGCAGCATCAGCAGTTGCTGGGAGACGGTTGCCGTGGAAACACAACAAACAGCAGGTGATGCAACAACACAGTAACCAAAGTTCTGCTGGGTCTAAAGAGTTCAAACTAAAACAGAACCGACCCGGATCAACCCGGACCTTCAGCCAGACCTTCCAGAACCAGAACCAGAACCAGAACCAGAACCAGAACCTGCAGCCTGACCCTCCACAACCAGAACCAGAACCTGCAGCCAGACCTTCCAGACAGAGGTTTATAATCCAGGTCCATAAAGTAAAAGTCCAGTCCATCAGTTGTTCCAACCATCACTAAAGCAGCTCCTGCAGGTAAATGGTCGTTAGTGAAAACTCCTGTTCTAAATGTACTGGCTGATCCAGAAACAGCAGCGTTTTTACTTTACGGAACCTGGATTATACAGGACTGTCTCAGAAAATTAGAATATTGTGATAAAATCCTTTATTTCCTGTAATGCAATTAAAAAAACAAAAATGTCATACATTCAAGAAAACTCAAATATCCTATCTCAAAAAATTAGAATATTCTGGGAATCTTAATCTTAAACTTTAAACCATAATCAGCAATATTAAAATAATAAAAGGCTTGCAATATTTCAGTTGGTTTGTAATGAATCCAGAATGGATGATATTTTTGTTTTTTTAATTGCATTACAGAAAATAGAGAACTTTATCACAATATTCTAATTTTCTGAGACAGACCTGTACACCTCTGCTTCCAGAACCAGAACCAGAACCAGAACCCGAACCCACCTGTCCTCCTCCGTCTCCGTGGAAACGTCTCCGTCCTCCATCAGAACCAGAACCAGAACCAGAACCAGCTCTCTGAGCTGCTGATCCTCAGATCAACGTTGACGGTAAAACCAGCAGGAAGTGAAGAGAGCGAGTCAGAAAGTGGGAAGTGAAGAGTCGGTCACTTCCTGCTGGAGCTGCAGAACCGAGAGAGAATCGAGAGAGACGCTCCAGCAGAACCGGGGCAGAACCACTGGAGACCCGCCGCTCTGAGCACCGAGGAGCCGGTTCTGCTCAACCAGAGATGAACCCATCAGGATTCTGAGAGCTGATCACCGATCAACGATCACCAAAACCAGTATCTGCTGATCCCGACGTTGCTGATCACCGATCACAGCGTGAAATCCATAAATTCTTCAATATTATTGTCTCGTGTTCAACACTGACATCGTATTATTAGGTATAAACATTAGGAGATGAGAAAGTTTCATGAATTGATTGTTTTATTGCAGACTGATGAGCAATATTTCCCTCTAGAGACTCTCAGACCCTTGTAGCTTCATCTTCCTGTGGTAATAATTATGTAATTATGTCCAACACGAACCAACACAGACAACACAGACATGTCACTCTCTAAAAGTTGATACAAGTTGTAAACTATAAACTTTAGTTTTCCTGTGGAAAGAGGAATTACATCTTAAAATAAAAATTAATTATGAATTATTAAGCTATGTGAAAGCTTTAGCGGTAGCATCTGCTGTTGTTGTAAACGTTATTGGATCGGCCCGTTCTGAACTATTATTTTACGATCTCCGATCAAAACCGATAGGGCCGTTATCGGGCCGTTATTGGGCTGATATCGATCAGTTGCCGATCAATCGGTGCATCTCTAGGTCAACCAGGTCAACTATACGGCAACCGACCCCATTCTGTTGAACCACGACCCATAAACTGATTTACATCGTCCATGTTCAGTTCATTATTGTTCAGATCATTATTTTACAAATTTAAATTTTTTAAATTTTATTTTTTATTTTATTTTTTTTTAATTAATTTTTTATTTATTTATTTTTATTTATTTACTTTTTTTTATTATTATTTTTTATTATTATTTTACAATTAAAGAACCATTAATCTGGGTGCACGGGTGTCCCCCAGGGGTCAGTGTTGGGTCCTCTTCTCTTCACCATCTACCCCAGGGGTATTAACTAGATTATTCAGGAATATTCCACTAGATTATTCAGGAATATTCCACTAGATTATTCAGGAATATTCCACTAGATTATTCAGGGATATTCCACTAGATTATTCAGGGATATTCCACTAGATTATTCAGGAATATTCCACTAGATTATTCAGGGATATTCCACTAGATTATTCAGGGATATTCCACTAGATTATTCAGGGATATTCCACTAAATTATTCAGGAATATTCCACTAGATTATTCAGGGATATTCCACTAGATTATTCAGGGATATTAACTAGATTATTCAGGGATATTAACTAGATTATTCAGGAATATTCCACTAGATTATTCAGGAATATTCCACTAGATTATTCAGGGATATTAACTAGATTATTCAGGGATATTAACTAGATTATTCAGGAATATTCCACTAGATTATTCAGGAATATTCCACTAGATTATTCAGGGATATTCCACTAGATTATTCAGGAATATTCCACTAGATTATTCAGGGATATTCCACTAGATTATTCAGGAATATTCAGGAATATTCCACTAGATTATTCAGGGATATTCCACTAGATTATTCAGGATATTCCACTAGATTATTCAGGATATTCCACTAGATTATTCAGGAATATTCCACTAGATTATTCAGGGATATTCCACTAGATTATTCAGGAATATTCCACTAGATTATTCAGGGATATTCCACTAGATTATTCAGGGATATTCAACTAGATTATTCAGGGATATTCCACTAGATTATTCAGGGATATTCCACTAGATTATTCAGGGATATTAACTAGATTATTCAGGGATATTCCACTAGATTATTCAGGAATATTCCACTAGATTATTCAGGGTATTAACTAGATTATTCAGGAATATTCCACTAGATTATTCAGGAATATTCCACTAGATTATTCAGGAATATTCCACTAGATTATTCAGGGATATTCCACTAGATTATTCAGGGATATTCCACTAGATTATTCAGGAATATTCCACTAGATTATTCAGGGATATTCCACTAGATTATTCAGGGATATTCCACTAGATTATTCAGGGATATTCCACTAAATTATTCAGGAATATTCCACTAGATTATTCAGGGATATTCCACTAGATTATTCAGGGATATTAACTAGATTATTCAGGGATATTAACTAGATTATTCAGGAATATTCCACTAGATTATTCAGGAATATTCCACTAGATTATTCAGGGATATTAACTAGATTATTCAGGGATATTAACTAGATTATTCAGGAATATTCCACTAGATTATTCAGGAATATTCCACTAGATTATTCAGGGATATTCCACTAGATTATTCAGGAATATTCCACTAGATTATTCAGGGATATTCCACTAGATTATTCAGGAATATTCAGGAATATTCCACTAGATTATTCAGGGATATTCCACTAGATTATTCAGGATATTCCACTAGATTATTCAGGATATTCCACTAGATTTTTCAGGAATATTCCACTAGATTATTCAGGGATATTCCACTAGATTATTCAGGAATATTCCACTAGATTATTCAGGGATATTCCACTAGATTATTCAGGGATATTCAACTAGATTATTCAGGGATATTCCACTAGATTATTCAGGGATATTCCACTAGATTATTCAGGGATATTAACTAGATTATTCAGGGATATTCCACTAGATTATTCAGGAATATTCCACTAGATTATTCAGGATATTAACTAGATTATTCAGGGATATTCCACTAGATTATTCAGGGATATTCCATTAGATTATTCAGGAATATTCAGGGATATTCCACTAGATTATTCAGGATATTCCACTAGATTATTCAGGGATATTCCACTAGATTATTCAGGATATTCCACTAGATTATTCAGGGATATTCCACTAGATTATTCAGGGATATTAACTAGATTATTCAGGGATATTCCACTAGATTATTCAGGGATATTCAACTAGATTATTCAGGAATATTAACTAAATTATTCAGGGATATTCCACTAGATTATTCAGGAATATTAACTAGATTATTCAGGGGTTTCCACAACATTATTCAGGGATATTCCACTAGATTATTCAGGGATATTCCACTAGATTATTCAGGGATATTCCACTAGATTATTCAGGAATATTCCACTAGATTATTCAGGGATATTCCACTAGATTATTCAGGGATATTCCACTAGATTATTCAGGGATATTCAACTAGATTATTCAGGAATATTCCACTAGATTATTCAGGGATATTCCACTAGATTATTCAGGGATATTCCACTAGATTATTCAGGGATATTAACTAGATTATTCAGGGATATTAACTAGATTATTCAGGGATATTCCACTAGATTATTCAGGATATTAACTAGATTATTCAGGAATATTCAACTAGATTATTCAGGGATATTCCACTAGATTATTCAGGGATATTTAACTAGATTATTCAGGAATATTCCACTAGATTATTCAGGGATATTCCACTAGATTATTCAGGGATATTCAACTAGATTATTCAGGGATATTCCACTAGATTATTCAGGGATATTCCACTAGATTATTCAGGAATATTAACTAGATTATTCAGGAATATTCCACTAGATTATTCAGGGATATTCCACTAGATTATTCAGGAATATTCAGGAATATTCCACTAGATTATTCAGGATATTCCACTAGATTATTCAGGGATATTCCACTAGATTATTCAGGAATATTCAGGAATATTCCACTAGATTATTCAGGAATATTCCACTAGATTATTCAGGGATATTCCACTAGATTATTCAGGAATATTCCACTAGATTATTCAGGAATATTCAGGAATATTCCACTAGATTATTCAGGAATATTCCACTAGATTATTCAGGGATATTCCACTAGATTATTCAGGGATATTCCACTAGATTATTCAGGGATATTCCACTAGATTATTCAGGGATATTCCACTAGATTATTCAGGAATATTCAGGAATATTCCACTAGATTATTCAGGGATATTCCACTAGATTATTCAGGGATATTAACTAGATTATTCAGGAATATTCCACTAGATTATTCAGGGATATTCCACTAGATTATTCAGGGATATTAACTAGATTATTCAGGGATATTCCACTAGATTATTCAGGAATATTCAGGGATATTCCACTAGATTATTCAGGGATATTCCATTAGATTATTCAGGAATATTCAGGGATATTCCACTAGATTATTCAGGGATATTCCACTAGATTATTCAGGGATATTCCACTAGATTATTCAGGGATATTCCACTAGATTATTCAGGGATATTCCACTAGATTATTCAGGGATATTCCACTAGATTATTCAGGGATATTCAACTAGATTATTCAGGAATATTAACTAGATTATTCAGGGATATTCCACTAGATTATTCAGGAATATTAACTAGATTATTCAGGGATATTCCACTAGATTATTCAGGAATATTAACTAGATTATTCAGGGATATTCCACTAGATTATTCAGGAATATTAACTAGATTATTCAGGGATATTCCACTAGATTATTCAGGGATATTCCACTAGATTATTCAGGAATATTAACTAGATTATTCAGGGATATTCCACTAGATTATTCAGGGATATTAACTAGATTATTCAGGGATATTCCACTAGATTATTCAGGGATATTCCACTAGATTATTCAGGGATATTCCACTAGATTATTCAGGGATATTCCACTAGATTATTCAGGGATATTAACTAGATTATTCAGGGATATTCCACTAGATTATTCAGGGATATTCCACTAGATTATTCAGGGATATTCCACTAGATTATTCAGGGATATTCCACTAGATTATTCAGGAATATTCCACTAGATTATTCAGGAATATTCCACTAGATTATTCAGGGATATTCCACTAGATTATTCAGGGATATTCCACTAGATTATTCAGGGATATTCCACTAGATTATTCAGGGATATTCCACTAGATTATTCAGGAATATTCCACTAGATTATTCAGGGATATTCCACTAGATTATTCAGGGATATTCAACTAGATTATTCAGGAATATTAACTAGATTATTCAGGGATATTCCACTAGATTATTCAGGAATATTAACTAGATTATTCAGGGATATTCCACTAGATTATTCAGGGATATTAACTAGATTATTCAGGAATATTCCACTAGATTATTCAGGATATTCCACTAGATTATTCAGGGATATTCCACTAGATTATTCAGGGATATTCCACTAGATTATTCAGGGATATTCCACTAGATTATTCAGGAATATTCCACTAGATTATTCAGGAATATTCCACTAGATTATTCAGGGATATTCCACTAGATTATTCAGGAATATTAACTAGATTATTCAGGGATATTCCACTAGATTATTCAGGGATATTCCACTAGATTATTCAGGAATATTAACTAGATTATTCAGGGATATTCCACTAGATTATTCAGGAATATTAACTAGATTATTCAGGGATATTCCACTAGATTATTCAGGGATATTCCACTAGATTATTCAGGAATATTAACTAGATTATTCAGGGATATTCCACTAGATTATTCAGGAATATTAACTAGATTATTCAGGGATATTAACTAGATTATTCAGGAATATTCCACTAGATTATTCAGGGATATTCCACTGGATTATTCAGGGATATTCCACTAGATTATTCAGGGATATTCCACTGGATTATTCAGGAATATTCCACTAGATTATTCAGGGATATTCCACTGGATTATTCAGGGATATTCCACTAGATTATTCAGGGATATTCCACTGGATTATTCAGGAATATTCCACTAGATTATTCAGGGATATTCCACTGGATTATTCAGGGATATTCCACTAGATTATTCAGGGATATTCCACTGGATTATTCAGGGATATTCCACTAGATTATTCAGGGATATTCCACTAGATTATTCAGGGATATTAACTAGATTATTCAGGGATATTCCACTAGATTATTCAGGGATATTCCACTAGATTATTCAGGAATATTCCACTAGATTATTCAGGATATTCCACTAGATTATTCAGGAATATTAACTAGATTATTCAGGAATATTCCACTAGATTATTCAGGAATATTCCACTAGATTATTCAGGGATATTCCACTAGATTATTCAGGGATATTCCACTAGATTATTCAGGAATATTAACTAGATTATTCAGGATATTCCACTAGATTATTCAGGATATTCCACTAGATTATTCAGGAATATTTAACTAGATTATTCAGGAATATTAAACTAGATTATTCAGGAATATTTAACTAGATTATTCAGGGATATTCCACTAGATTATTCAGGAATATTTAACTAGATTATTCAGGAATATTAAACTAGATTATTCAGGAATATTTAACTAGATTATTTAGGGATATTTAACTAGATTATTCAGGAATATTAAACTAGATTATTCAGGAATATTTAACTAGATTATTTAGGGATATTCCACTAGATTATTCAGGGATATTCCACTAGATTATTCAGGGATATTCCACTAGATTATTCAGGAATATTCCACTAGATTATTCAGGGATATTCCACTAGATTATTCAGGGATATTCCACTAGATTATTCAGGAATATTCCACTAGATTATTCAGGGATATTCCACTAGATTATTCAGGGATATTCCACTAGATTATTCAGGGATATTAACTAGATTATTCAGGAATATTCCACTAGATTATTCAGGGATATTCCACTAGATTATTCAGGGATATTCCACTAGATTATTCAGGGATATTCCACTAGATTATTCAGGGATATTCCACTAGATTATTCAGGGATATTCCACTAGATTATTCAGGAATATTCCACTAGATTATTCAGGAATATTCAACTAGATTATTCAGGGATATTCCACTAGATTATTCAGGAATATTAACTAGATTATTCAGGGATATTTAATCAGATTATTCAGGGATATTCCACTAGATTATTCAGGGATATTCCACTAGATTATTCAGGGATATTCCACTAGATTATTCAGGGATATTAACTAGATTATTCAGGGATATTCCACTAGATTATTCAGGGATATTCCACTAGATTATTCAGGAATATTCCACTAGATTATTCAGGATATTCCACTAGATTATTCAGGAATATTAACTAGATTATTCAGGAATATTCCACTAGATTATTCAGGAATATTCCACTAGATTATTCAGGGATATTCCACTAGATTATTCAGGGATATTCCACTAGATTATTCAGGAATATTAACTAGATTATTCAGGATATTCCACTAGATTATTCAGGATATTCCACTAGATTATTCAGGAATATTTAACTAGATTATTCAGGAATATTAAACTAGATTATTCAGGAATATTTAACTAGATTATTCAGGGATATTCCACTAGATTATTCAGGAATATTTAACTAGATTATTCAGGAATATTAAACTAGATTATTCAGGAATATTTAACTAGATTATTTAGGGATATTTAACTAGATTATTCAGGAATATTAAACTAGATTATTCAGGAATATTTAACTAGATTATTTAGGGATATTCCACTAGATTATTCAGGGATATTCCACTAGATTATTCAGGGATATTCCACTAGATTATTCAGGAATATTCCACTAGATTATTCAGGGATATTCCACTAGATTATTCAGGGATATTCCACTAGATTATTCAGGGATATTCCACTAGATTATTCAGGAATATTCCACTAGATTATTCAGGGATATTCCACTAGATTATTCAGGGATATTCCACTAGATTATTCAGGGATATTCCACTAGATTATTCAGGGATATTCCACTAGATTATTCAGGGATATTCCACTAGATTATTCAGGGATATTCCACTAGATTATTCAGGGATATTCCACTAGATTATTCAGGAATATTCCACTAGATTATTCAGGAATATTCAACTAGATTATTCAGGGATATTCCACTAGATTATTCAGGAATATTAACTAGATTATTCAGGGATATTTAATCAGATTATTCAGGGATATTCCACTAGATTATTCAGGGATATTCCACTAGATTATTCAGGGATATTCCACTAGATTATTCAGGGATATTCAACTAGATTATTCAGGGGGCCACAAACCGCGCAGGCGAAACATTTTGGGGTTTTCAAAATGTTTTTTGCACTCAAAGACGAAGATTTATGTATATAATACATTTGTGCTCAGGAATGAGCAGGAGAATATCTGTCTAGTTTACATATGAATTATGTATTAATTGTCTCCAGATTTAGTCATTGTGAATGTTAAATATAATATTCAGATAAAGAAATATTATTTTGATGAATGAAGTTGATATTGACCTACTTTTAATAAAACACGCCATAATGACAAAGCACCACTTTCCACCAACATTTCCTTATTTTAATATTATATTAAGCATTTCAGTCCATAGTAGCCAGTTTGATGTTATAAATAAGCAACCAAAATATTAACCATAAGCTCCTTTATTAATGACACATCTGTGCTTTATATCAGCAAAACAAAACAATCATGAAATTATAGGAGGTTTAGAAGTTAATCTGAAATGCAAAGTCCTCATTTAGAGATTCAAATGAAAAACATTTCAGGCCAATCCTAGAAGCCTAATGATGTAAACAAGTCCTCTATAAACGGAGTTAATAACAAATAATGTGACAAACTTTATCACTGTGCAACACTGGCAAAAAATCTGAAGTAGTAAAAACATCTCTAGCAGAGATTAACATAAACTCTGTCCAATGAATCATTAACCAACTGAAAAACTACCAAGCATCTTAAACTTTTATTAATTACAAAATGCGATATGTAAACCATGTTAGTTTCGCTTACTTCTGGCCGCTATAAAGTATATTATCAAAAACGTTCTAGAATGTGAAACGTCAATTTTATATTTTGTCTTCTTTATGCATCGTTTGTTTTCATGGATTAATGCTAATGTTTCTGATTCAAGTTGATCAGATAAAAGGGCAGAAGCTTCGGCTTCAGCTGCAGCTTTTCAGTAAAATCAATGTTTATGTAATTTTGTTGTGTAAAATAACCGAAATAAAGACCATTCATTCGTTCATTCATTCATTCATTCATTCATTCATTCATTCATTCATTCATTCATTCATTCATTCATTCATTCATTCATTCATTCATTCATTCATTCATTCATTCATTCATCCATCCATCCATCTTCCTGCCACCAATGAGGGACCAGCATCCGGATGTTTCTGTAGACGGTTCCTTCCTGCCGTCAGCAGTTCGTTCACCAGGACACAAATAACAGAAATAACAGAAATAACAGAAATAACCGCCCAACGGAAGTTCCACAAACGCACAGACCGATCCACAAATGCACATGCCGATCTACAAATGCACAGACCGATCCACAAATGCACACGGCGATCCACAAATGCACATGCCGATCCACAAATGCACATGCCGATCCACAAATGCACAGACCGATCCACAAATGCACATGCCGATCTACAAATGCACAGACCGATCCACAAATGCACACGGCGATCCACAAATGCACAGACCGATCCACAAATGCACATGCCGATCCACAAATGCACAGACCGATCCACAAATGCACATGCCGATCTACAAATGCACAGACCGATCCACAAATGCACACGGCGATCCACAAATGCACATGCCGATCCACAAATGCACAGACCGATCCACAAATGCACATGCCGATCCACAAATGCACAGACCGATCCACAAATGCACAGACCAATCCACAAATGCACAGGGGTCAAAGACGTATAAGGCCTTTGAGTAGCCCATTTTTAAAATACTTAAAATAAAGATATTTTTGGCCATTTTCCAAACATTTGAAATGTAGTGTACACATACATGTATGTGAAAACTTCAAACAAAGGTATTTTAGTGTTTTTAAACCTTTAAACCGTCATTTGGGGCGACCATTTATCTCAAAATGAATAGGGTGGTCACCCCACATGATATCAAAATGTGACGTATACACTGCAGCAGTTAGAAAGAGGATTTATTTGTAAAGGAGAGAGAGACTACTGACCTGCAGGTTGTCTCTCTGGGACCCTCATGGAGTAACTGGCTGATGCAACATCCTCTTTGAGATGATTGTCAATATAAAAGTCCCTCAATTGTATTTTTTTCATGGTCACCCCAGATGATAATTCAGACAATGAACATATTCGTACAAGATTAGTTTGTGTATTATGATTGAAATGTGTGTACAAATGTTCCATAACTTTGTCAATAAATCTAAAACAAGTTTGAAAGTATGCCCAATAGGGCAAGCATTATTTTTAAATTGTTTTAATGTGATTTAAAACCAGTTGTCCAAACAGAAGTCAAGGCCGGACGGTCACCCCACATGATGTTTTCACACTTCAGATGGCAGAAAATGACCAATAACCAACATGTTTAAATAAAATAAGAGTGGGCACATGTAGAAGGAACGTATTAGACATACATGTTATATTTTTTATTCATTTTTATGTTTATTATTAGGTAGAAAGTTCCATCGGACAGAAAAAGTAAGCGTCACGTCTTTGACCCACAGACCAATCCACAAATGCACAGACCAATCCACAAATGCACAGACCGATCCACAAATGCACAGACCAATTCACAAATGCACAGACCGATCCACAAATGCACAGACCGATCCACAAATGCACAGACCGATCCACAAATGCACAGACCGATCCACAAATGCACAGACCGATCCACAAATGCACAGACCAATCCACAAATGCACAGACCGATTCACAAATGCACAGACCAATCCACAAATGCACACGCTGATCCACAAATGCACAGGACAACATTCACAAATGCACAGACCGATCCACAAATGCACAGACCGATCCACAAATGCACAGACCAATCCACAAATGCACAGACCGATCCACAAATGCACAGACCGATCCACAAATGCACAGACCGATCCACAAATGCACAGACCGATCCACAAATGCACAGACCGATCCACAAATGCACAGACCGATCCACAAATGCACAGACCGATCCACAAATGCACAGACCGATCCACAAATGCACAGGACAACATTCACAAATGCACAGACCGATCCACAAATGCACAGACCGATCCACAAATGCACAGACCAATCCACAAATGCACAGACCAATCCACAAATGCACACGCTGATCCACAAATGCACACGCCGATCCACAAATGCACAGACCGATCCACAAATGCACAGACCGATCCACAAATGCACAGACCAATCCACAAATGCACAGACCGATCCACAAATGCACAGACCGATCCACAAATGCACAGACCGATCCACAAATGCACAGACCGATCCACAAATGCACAGACCGATCCACAAATGCACAGACCAATTCACAAATGCACAGACCGATCCACAAATGCACAGACCGATCCACAAATGCACAGACCGATCCACAAATGCACAGACCGATCCACAAATGCACAGACCGATCCACAAATGCACAGACCAATTCACAAATGCACAGACCGATCCACAAATGCACAGACCGATCCACAAATGCACAGACCGATCCACAAATGCACACGACGATCCACAAATGCACAGACCGATCCACAAATGCACAGACCGATCCACAAATGCACAGACCGATCCACAAATGCACACGACGATCCACAAATGCACAGGACAACATTCACAAATGCACAGACCGATCCACAAATGCACAGACCGATCCACAAATGCACAGACCAATCCACAAATGCACAGACCAATCCACAAATGCACACGCTGATCCACAAATGCACACGCCGATCCACAAATGCACAGACCGATCCACAAATGCACAGACCGATCCACAAATGCACAGACCAATCCACAAATGCACAGACCGATCCACAAATGCACAGACCGATCCACAAATGCACAGACCGATCCACAAATGCACAGACCGATCCACAAATGCACAGACCGATCCACAAATGCACAGACCGATCCACAAATGCACAGACCAATTCACAAATGCACAGACCGATCCACAAATGCACAGACCGATCCACAAATGCACAGACCGATCCACAAATGCACACGACGATCCACAAATGCACAGACCGATCCACAAATGCACAGACCGATCCACAAATGCACAGACCGATCCACAAATGCACACGACGATCCACAAATGCACAGGACAACATTCACAAATGCACAGACCGATCCACAAATGCACAGACCGACCCACAAATGCGTAGGACAAGATATATAAATGTATTTTTGATGCAAACACAAATATAACCTGATTTATAAACGTTTTTTTGTCTGTGAGCTGCGCTGGATTTGTGTGTGAGTTTTGAGACTCCCCTGACGTGACTCGATCCACAAATATGTTTTTTTAACACGGAAGGATCTGCAACCAATCAGATGTCTTCCTTTATTTCAGCCAATAATAAGAGCTCACCCCACGTGGGGGACGATTTACTCTAAACCAATCAGATTAAAGGGACGATACACCTGCTGTTTGAACTGCATTTGCATTGTTTGTTGAGTAAAGTGATTAAATATTTGGAGTTGGTGGAGTAAAGATAAATAAACCAAACAGCAACTCGGATGGAGAGGAGATCACTCTCTGCTTTTCTGGTGATCTCGTAAAGAAAACAGAGATGGTTTGTAGGGCCGTCCAACCAGAGCCTTCAGGAGATTGGAGAGCTCCAAGTCTGTATGAGAAACATTAAATATCTCTCTCAAATCCAGCAGATGAGAGGAACGTGAGCAGCAGAAACACGCTGTTATTTTCCAGGGCGGGTCGACCCGGCAGAACCACAACAGCCCGACCGCCGGCAGCTGAGTCACCGACGAAGACCAACACGGCCAACAGGGAGAACCGAGGTCCGCCCCCCCGGGCCCAGCAGAACCCAGAGTCCAGAGTCCAGAGTCCAGAACCCAGAGTCCAGAACACAGAACTCAGCGGTCCCTCCTCTGGTCCCAAAACCCAAACCACTGTTCTGAAATTACTAGTGATGCAACAAACGTTCGGTAACCCAAATTGTTCGGCGGAAAATAGCAAAAAAACATTTTATGTTCAGTGGAATAAGTGGGGAAAAAAATGAACAATTAATAACGGCGTGGTGACGCAATCAAACAGGGAACAGCGTGGAGTGAGTGAGCGGCGTGTGGTGTTAAATTCAGCAAACATGTCAGCATGTCAGATCATTACTGGAATGTGGGGAAAAGCAGAGGAGAAATGATCCAGGCTGAGTTGGATTTGGAAAAGCCGTTTGGTGATGGCTAAGCGGAAGCTAACTCAGAATGTGTCACTTGCACACTTTGGGTTCACATCAAAAAAGGTGTGAGTGTGAGCCAGAGATGAGGAGAGAGACGATGTCACAACAGAGGGTCCCGTTCCTCTCCCCCCTCTGGTGAAGGAAGTGAAGTCCGTTCCTCTCCCCCCTCTGGTGAAGGAAGGTAAGTCCGTTCCTCTCCCCCCTCTGGTGAAGGAAGTGAAGTCCGTTCCTCTCCCCCCCTCTGGTGAAGGAAGGTAAGTCCGTTCCTCTCCCCCCTCTGGTGAAGGAAGTGAAGTCCGTTCCTCTCCCCCCCTCTGGTGAAGGAAGGTAAGTCCGTTCCTCTCCCCCCTCTGGTGAAGGAAGTGAAGTCCGTTCCTCTCCCCCCTCTGGTGAAGGAAGTGAAGTCCGTTCCTCTCCCCCCTCTGGTGAAGGAAGGTAAGTCGAGGCCGAGTGCTCCGGGGCAGATGCTACTGCGCCCCCGCTGCTAGAGACTTGCTTTAACTTAAGGTAAGAGGCCAGCCTGCTCAATATGGCCTGAACCCACCTGAGAGCTAATGTTTTTTTTAATTATTGTTATTATTATTTTCGTTATGGCCTGTTATGAGTGTGATTTATGTGTAAGCTGCGTGAACCCACCTGTTTAGAGCCATCATGTTTTTTTTTTTTTTAATTTTGCGTGATCACCTGTTATGAGTGGAATTTGTGAATGTGTTCACACAGCTGTGTTAAAACATAATTTCCTGGATGGTTACATAACGTTAAATAATCAGTAATCATTGTGCAGGCTGAGGATCTGTTTAATTTGAATGCACAATTCCTTTTTATTGTATTTTTTTTTATTTATCTAAAAAAATACATTAGCCTATTTTAATTTTTTATTCGTTTCTGCAATGCACTGGTCGTGCGCCAGTGTCTTATACCTGGCATTTATTCATTAAGTGCACTAGTGTGGTGCCAATTAATGACTTTTATTTATTTTAATTATCAGATTTAATTTGTCAATAACATTCTGCATCGTAATGCGCAATTTTACCTCCTGTTTGTAACACAACGTACATCTAAAATGGTTAAAAGGAGGGGGCACGGTGGCGCAGCTGGTAGTGCAGCGGTCTCACAGGTTCTGGGTTCGATTCCCGCCGGGGGACGCTGTGGGTGCTGAAGTGCGTGTTAGTTCCCCCATGACTTCGGTGCCCACACCATGGGTGGGGTTGGCGAAAGGATCTTTCTGTGTGGAGTTTGTATGTTCTCCCCGTGTTCCCCTGGGTAGCTAGTGTGAGCTACCCTCACAAAAACATGCACACAGTCCTGGGCTCTACTGCCTCCTCTGGCCAACCGGGGCGCCAGATGGGGTGGGGAGGATCCGAACGGAATAACGTGATCCTTCCACGCGCTACGTTCGGCCGGAGAAGCCCCACCCTGTCTGGTGAAAAGATGCGGCCTGCTCACTCCTCAGGTTAAGGAGGAGACCTGAGCTCAGTGCAGGGCCCTCCCGGGGTTGGTAGAGGATGGCAATGCCCAGGACTGTCAGTAGGTACGGGGGGGCACGGGGTGGTAAAAAAATGGGAAAAAAACTGGGATAAAAATATTTAAAAAAAAAAAAAAAAAAAAAAAAATGGTTAAAAGTGTGCGTGTATTTGTCATAGGCTATAGTAGGCTGATTGTATTGGTTTATTGTATAGGGCCACACTGTTTAAAAAACAAAACAAAACGCGATTTAAGGACCCCCCCGAATATATGGATGGGTATTTCGCACACTGTATATATATATATATATATATATATATATATATATATATATACATATATATATATATATATATATATATACCGACGAGGCGTGTCCTGGTTACCATAGCGACCCCCCAGAGTGACAGCGGGACGGACCAATCAGGAGCCAGCTCACCTGTAGACGGCGGGGAAGGGCGGGGCCTCCAGGTACCGGTCCTCCAGAGCTCCGCCCCCCCAGCACAGCAGGTATCTCGCCATGGCAACGCAGCCGCCAATCAAACGGCAGCCACACCCCTCGGCCGGCAGGGGGCGGGGCCGATGACATCACAGGGGGATGACATCATCTCCTGCCAGCTCTCCATCTGGCTTTGTGTTTCCCAGCGTCGGATTCCCTCCTCCGTCTGGTTTTCCTCTCCTCCTCCTCCTCCGTCTGGGCGCTGCTTCTCCTCCTCTTCCTCCCAGTTCTCCTTCTCTTCCTCAGAAACTCTTTTCCTCTCTCTTTTCCTCCCTTCTTTCCTCTGTTCTTTCCTCTCGGCCGCGGCGTCTCCCAACTTTCCCTGCGTCCTCCGTCCTGTCTTCCATCAGCTGTTCCTCCTCCTCCTCTTCCTCCTCCTCCGGGGGGACGGAGGTATGTGTTTCCTCCCCCGGCCAGCCGAACCCGGGTCGCCCCTCCTCCTCTCCTCCTCCTCCTCCTCCTCCTCCCCTCTTCCTCTCTTTGTCTCATCTTACCTTCCTCTCCCTCCGGTTCGTCTTCCTGGAAGTTTCTCCCCCTCTTTCTCCTGCAGGACTCTGGTTTCAGACCACAGTTATTCCTCCAGGAACAATAAAACCCAGAATACTCTCAAATACTCCCTTCTGCCCCTCCTATTCCCCCCTTTCCCTCCGAGAGGCTGGAAAACCCTCTCAAGATGTTTCTGACCCGCCCTGAGAGGAATGAGGAGGCTGTTGTTGATCTGAACTCTCACACACGGAGAAAGTTGGAGTTAGAACCAGAAACTGGATCTAAAACGTGGAAAAATGTCTCCAGAACAGAGAGTGGGATTCTGGGATTGTTGAGACGAGCAGAGACTCCACAGAGAAGCGGGTCGGAGGTCGGAGGTCAGAGACAGCAGATGGAGGATCAGCATGAATGACCCAGATGAAGGAGTGATGGGGGGGGTGATGGTTGAAGACTGAAAAATAGTTTTTTCCAACCGCTGTCAGAGCCATAAATGTCTCAAACATTCTGTAAGTCTGTATATTGTTTTTATATTGTTGTTTTTATATTGTTTTATATCTTTATTGTTAATATTGCACTCTGGTTTTTGTTGTACTGAAGGCCTGCACCTTTCCTTGCACTTGTTACAATGACAATAAAGAGAATCTTGAATGGTGATGGGGGAGTGAACCCATCTGGACTTCCCCTGAGAGGCTGGAGTGTGAGGGCGTGCACGTGAGGGCGTGCACGTGAAGGCGTGCACGTGAGGGCGTGCACGTGAGGGTGTGCACGTGAGGGCGTGCACGTGAGAGCGTGCACATGAGGGCGTGCACGTGCACGTGAAAGCGTGCACGTGAGGTCTGAGGTTTCCGTGCAGCAGCAGCAGCTAGTGGGTGTGATCCTGGTTTTGTTTTTTTGGGCCTGAATTCCTGACAATAAAGTCTGGGCTTGAATGTGGATTCTGGGGCCACGCCCACTTGAGAGGCCCCGCCCCCTGGGAGGGAACAAGAACCAGGTTGTGTCCGAAATCGCATACTTCCACCCTAATGAGTAGCAAAATTAGTAAGTGAGATTGTTTAGTGCATCCGAAACATCTATTCATACTCATTCTGGAGAAATGTATTAGTGTGGATTGATGGACACTAACTAAGCAGAAACTTCCCACAATGCAATGCAGCGGTGTTTGGTTGCTAAGTGATACGTATATGTCATAAGTATAATATTAAGTACAATAATATTATTATTAGTGCCTCTGGCGCAGCCATTGTTATCCTGCGTGTTTATTTTTTTTATTAATTTTCCGGACAGATTTCGGTTCGCTGCTCCTCCTACAGATTTCGGAAGACCCAGGTGCATCATATATCAAAACGTGCGGCTCGATCGGGAATAGTGTGCTATGACCTTTGGTGTTGAAATTCCCATTTTCCCCAAAGTTATTGCCAAAGAAACCCATTCAAAGTGGATGGGAAAAAGTAAAAAAAAAAAAGCCAAATTCACCTTTTTTCAGAGTCACATAACTTTCTCATACCTGCACGTAGAAATGTAATTCAAACTTCAAAACGGAGGAAAGCGTCTCTTCTCTCCAAACCTGAAACTGTTTTTTCCTAAGATGTAAACTTTTCAAGATATGAGCACTCAAGTGAGGACTGGAAATCACTTTTTTGTCAAATCTAGAGTGCGGGTGTCGGTTGGTAGAGTGTGAGAAACAGTAAAAAATAACCAGAATTTTTATTTGTTTTTTATTTATTTTATTTGTTACTGGGATTGTAACTCGAGCTCACGGCCAAACCGTAAAAAGGGGACAAATAATTTTTAGTCAGAATGTAGACATAGGTGTTGAGATTCATAAAATGTGACTTTGACAGGCGGGGTATGCACAAAATTTAAACGGGGGGGCTAGAGCGCCAATACCTGTCTCAGTCTCCATTGACTGTAATGTAATCAAAAGTTTTCTTCAAAAGAATCTCACTCTGTCTTCGCACTGAGCTTATTCAATCATTTTAAGGAATATCTGAATAAAATTAAGATTATCAGAATCTGCCGGGTTCTGTGTCTCTCACAATGTTTTCGTTTCTCTGCTACGAGCTACGGTTTTCTCACAAATCGGAGTGATTTGAGACCTTGTCACAAGGCAAAATCTGGGTTTTTCTCACAGCCAAACCGGAAGGTTCTGAAGTCGAGGTTCTTGTTGCCGGGGCAACCAGAGCTCAGCTGCTGACTCATTCAGCCAGAACTGGTCACATGACTCAGTCAGTACAGACTATGAAAATGAGTATGCAAGATTTTTTAGTGCGTCCGAAACATTAGAACGTACTCAATAGTATGCACTATTCATACTCAGTAGTATGTACTATCCATACTCAGTAGTATGCACTATCCATACTCAATAGTATGTACTATCCATACTCATTCCAGAGAATTTTTTTTAGTGTGGATTGATGACACTAGCCGAACAGAAACTTCCCACAATGCAATGCAGCGGCGTTTGGTTGCTAAGTGATACGTACATGTCATAAGTATAATATTAAGTATAATAATATTATTATATAATATTAATATTATAATATTCGTATTTAATAATATTATATAATGTAATCTTGTTTGGGCCAGAATAAACGGTAAAGAGCGGTGCTGCTACTGCTGCTGTGTCAGGTTACCATGGTAACAACTCCCCCCCCTCCCTACGGCAGGAAGTGCCGTGTGGCTCTGAGTAGTACGTCTGAATTAATGCATACTACTGATATTTACTCAAAGGTGTGCTGAACTTAAGTATACTTTTTAGTATATACTTTTTAGTATATACTGTACGGCATTTCGGACGCACCACAGGACTGTAGTTGGACTTCAGAACCAGAACCTCCTGATCTCCTGAACGACGGCTGAAACTCAGTTTCAGGAACCAGGTCCAACCGAGTCCCAGTTCTGGGTTTCAGGTTCCAGAGTCGGTTACCGTGACGATAAAGAGGCGGCCTGGTCGCCGTGGCAACGCCATGGAAGCAGAAGTGATCTCCCTGAAAACGTGGTGATGGTTTATTCAGACTAGAGTAGGAACGGAGGAGAGAGAGACCGGAGGAGAGAGGGACCGGAGGAGCTGATCCAGGAGAACATTCCAGAACCAGATCCGGAAACAAATCCAGAAGAAGATTCCAGAAGCTACACATGCACTTTTTCATTGCATTTAAAAATATAATATTTTACTGTATTTTTAAGTATTTTCTTGTATTTTAAAGTATCTTAAAGTATTTTATTGAATTGTATTGTATATTAAAGTAATTTATTGTATTTTATTGTATTTTACAGTATTTTTCTTGTATTTTATTGAATTTTAAAGTATCTTAAAGTATTTTATTGTATTTTATCGTATATTAAAGTAATTTATTGTATTTCATTGTATTTTACAGTATTTTCTTGTATTTTAAACTATCTTAACGTATTTTATTGTATTTTGAAGTATCTTAAAGTATTTAATTTAATTTTGAAGTATCTTAAAGTATTTTATTGTATTGTTGCTGGTGTTCTTTTCTTGTCTGACAATAAAGACATCTAATCTAAATCTAAATATCAGAAAGTGCTACGAATATTAGCAGATGAGAAAAAACAAAAAATATTTGGTTTTGCTGCAAAGAAAAAAGATAATTTCTGCTTCTTTTTTGCTTTTTCCATCATCAGCTTCTTATTAGAAACTGTTCTGTGTAACTTTTATCGGATAAATGGCTTTTATTCTAAAAAAAGATTCTTTTTATCATAACTTTTGCTCAAATGTGCCTGAAATGATGTTTTACTAAAACATTAATTAACTTGCACTTTAACAGTTGCATAAAAAACAAATAAAAGTCTAATTATAAACTTCACTAGATCGACTGAGAGAGATGATTGTTATATTTATATTTGATATTGATCACTGATGAGGAGGAAGTTACCAACAACAGCATGAAATACTGAGCTACAGCAGTTCAAATTAAGATCATTCATTCATTCATTCATTCATTCATTCATTCATCCATCCATCCATTCCAGCATGTTGAGACTGCAGCAGCACCAGCAGCTCTGCTGCCCCCTGGTGGCGGCTCGGCGGAACTGCAACAGCTCTCAGGACCAGACCGGTTCATCACTGATTTAAAGAGTAAAACATCTCTAGTAAACATCTCTATCGAACCCATCATGCAAAACAACTAAATATTTTATTTTGGTTTATGGCAACAGATCTAATTAAAGCCAAACTTGAAAGATGTATTTAAAATGTATTTAGACGACCTCGTTGCAGCTAATCCTTGTCCAGTGTTTGACATTATTATGTTTTGCCTTTGTTTTATTTTGACCTTTTTTTGTTTGTTTGTTTTTTATTGTTGTATATTTTATTGTTTTATCTGTTGTATATCTTTTTTTTTCTACTTATTATTAATTATGAATTGTTTTCATCAAATGCTTAGGTCCGAGGGGTTTGGAAGGGAGTGAAAATATGTGTTAATGTTTGTTTGACATCATTGCGGATGCCACCGTTTATAATAACAAAAAATGAAATATATATATAAATAAAAACATTTGATCACAAAAAAAAGAGTGAAACATATCACAGGTAAATTACAGAAACCTGAAATCCTCCAGAAGACTGAGAGAATTCTGAAACAACACGACCAGAACCGAGTCATGAACGAACAGAACCTGAGGACTTTTCTATGGACTCGCAATTAAATGTTAACTATCATATGATTTGAAGAACAAACGGGTTTAAAGTAGTGGTGGGACTCGATTAAAATAATTTATGTAATTAGAGGCTTTGTAATTAATTAATCGCATATGAATATTTGACACGAGAAGCAACATTTTTCAATATAAATGGATTCTGGTTTATGACTGAATCATTGAACTGACACATAAATTAACTTAAACAACAAAATTGTGTTTATTTTGATAACTGAGTGTTAACATAAAGTGCAATATGAATAATAGGAATATGATTAGCATCGTCCACAAGGCACAAACTTAAATTCAAGTTAGCTATATTCAAGTTTTTTCAGGACTTTTTGTAAACTTTCTAAGTCTTAAACACATTTTTTTTGTTTAGTAAAATTAAAAAACAGCTAGCTGCAACATGTTTGGCAGTGAATTGGTAGCGGAGGCTGGTAGGGCTCCGGGGATTCCGCTGATTCCGGCAAATTCTTTCTTGCACAATTTGCACTCAACTGTGATTTTATCCAGGTTGTAACTCGGTAGTTTTTTAAAAACTAAAGTTTCCGCCCAGTGAACCAGCAACAACTTCCATCGTTTCAGTTTCCATTGTTGTTTCTAGTGTTGAGTTCTGTGCGTCAGTATTACCGGGAACTCTTACCGGGAACTCTTACCGGGAACTCTTACCGGGAACTCTTACCGGGAACTCATGCAATGAGAAACGTTCTGCACTGTTTGGAGTGCAAAAGTAAATTGCGATTAAATGCAAAAAATTTTTTGGCGTGTTATTTTTCTGTAATTAATCAAATCGTAATTAACGTGATAAAGTCCCAGCCCTGGTTTAAAGGTAACGAGGTCTGGACTGATCCGTGGTAGAACCGAGCTGCTTTTACAGAACCAACAACCAGCTGGTCCTGGTTTCTGGACTTCATGGGTCCAATAGGACCAAACAAGGTCCGAGTCAGACCGAGTTCTGTATTTTATTGTACTTTAAAGTATCTTATTGTATTGTTGCTGTTGTTGTTTTTTTCTTTTTCTTTGCAAACCAAAAGGTGCAATCTCAATTTCACTGAACTTGTCCAGCGACAATAAAGACATCTAATTTAAATCTAAATCTAAACATCAAAAAGTGCTTCGATTATTAGCAGATGAAAAAATAAAAAATAAAATCTGTTTTTTCTGCTTCTTTTCTGCTTTTTCCATCCATCAGCTTCTGATTGGAAACTGTTCTATGTAACTTTTATCTGATAAATGGCTTTTATTCTAAAAAAAATATTATTTTTATTATAATTTTTTGCTCAAATGTGCCTGAAATTATGTATAACTTTAACATTAATGAACCTGCATCTTAACAGTTGCATAAAAAAATGAATAAATTAGTCAGGAGTGAACAGAACCTGATGACTTTTCTCTGGACTCGCAATTAAACGTTTACTATCCAATGATCTGAATCAGAGGTTTTAACTGGTTTTGTCCCAGTCCCACCATTAGAACCAGGAAGAGACTCGGGGACAAACTGCTTTTGGGGATGTTTGTTTTATTTTGCACCTTGATTTTAAATAAGAGTACGGGCCTATAGAGGATATTTATTTGCATCAGTGTCTATTTTTATTTGCACCTTTTGCTATAAATAAAAAAACAAAAAACAGTAGATGAAAAATGAAAAATGAACAATAGGAAGCCAAAAGGGCTTATAATATTACAAAGTTCACTCTCACTCATTTGACATCATTTGGATGGGTAAATTATTCACAAAAATGAATAGTAAATGGAAAATAAATTGAGTCTAAATAAATATATTTTTTTTAAATTATTAGTTTTCCATTTACAATTTCACGAACCACCTGCAATACCGACACAGACCACCGGAGGGCAATCCCTGGTCTGGAGAACAAACGGGTTTAAAGGTAACAAGGCCACTGGTCCTGGGTTCTGGCTTCAGCCGGACTGAACCGGACCAGAACCAGACTGATCCGGACCTGCCGGGCCTCCCAGACCCCCTCCCCCTCGTGTGGCCCGCGGGCCGGACTCACCTGACACCAGGGTGCAGCGCCGGCACCGAGCTGGCCTTCCTGAACCCGTCCTTGAGGATGGAGCGGCGCCAGGCCTCCTTCTCCGACCGGGACCGGGCCGGGGGGCTGGAGTCGTCGTGGTGCCGGGGCCGTAGGCCCAGCGGGCCCCCCAGGCCCCCCAGGCCCCCCAGGCCGGGCCCAGACCCGCTCAGGGCCAGCTCGGACCGGGACAGCTCCGAGGGCCCGGCCGGGTCCAGACGGCCCAGCGGGGCGAAGCTCAGCTCTATCTGCTTGGCGCTGGCGCAGATCTGGCTCTGGGGACAGAACCGGGACAGAATTATTATTAGTTATTAGTTTATTTGCACATAAAGATATGCAACAGTTTTAAAAAGTACAGACGAACAGTAAAGTGTGCAAAAATTCATCTTCAAATTCATCTGATTGGTCCATATGTGATAGTTCCTACTTTCTGCTATAACTTTTGAATGGTTTGACATAAAGAGTCGTGGTGGTGTCATCGGACTCAGTTTTGAGTCCTTGACCTTTATTGGTGAAAATTGCACGAGCGAGGGCCCGTTCATCCGTTCATTGCTGCTTGCAGCTTTAATTATTATTATTATTTTAGTTATTAGTTTATTTGCACATAAAGATATACAACCGTTTTAAAAAGTACAGACAAACAGTATGTAGAAGAAAAAAAAGGAAATAAAAAAGAAATACAATATATCAGAAAATGTGCAGGAGGAACCAGAAAACCTCATAAGGGCTCGTCGATGTTTCCTCCTGTAGAAAAACTAACAATATCTACGGAAATATGTAAAACACAGGACAACTAAGGAAAATAAGTTAAATTACTGGAAAACAAAAACAGGGATCTAATGAGGGAGAAGTTCTGGAAATGAAAGGTTAAGCTTTGCTAACTTGGAATAGTAAAAATGTTGTGATTTGTTTTCTGAAAGTATTTGTAGTCGAGCGTTCTCTAATACGGTGGTAAGATGTTCCAATAAAGAGAAACTCTGAATCTAGTTGAAAATTGGGAAAAAGTCGTCCTGAAAAAGGTGGATGGAGATTGTTTGCAGACCTGGTTGTTGGAGCCAGTATGGGTGTTTGGTTTGTTTTGGTTGGAAGATTAGTTAATATATGTTTGGTTGGAAGACTAGTTCATATATGTTTGGTTGGAAGACTAGTTAATATATTTTGGTGTTACTAATAAACCAAGGGGCCACTAGGGGCAGCAATCACCTGGTAATGGGTCATGTCACACCATCAGGTATTAAATAGACACAGGTGTGTTTTGGACCAACACAGAGAGAATAACGTTCCTTACCGCACGTTAAACCACATTTTAATCAAATGTTATTCGGCCCCCCCTACCTGGATCTCGGGCGTCAGCGTGGGCAGGTCGAAGGTGAACACGGACGTGGACCCCGAGGTCAGCAGGTCCACGCTGTCCAGGCTGCTGTAGCTCGTCCCCTTGGCCCGGTGAGACTCCATGATGCTCTCAAAGTGTCGGCTGAAGGAGTCCAAGCTGTCCGAGGGCCGGCGGGGGCCCCCCACCGGCACCGGGGACTTCAGGCCCCCGTGGGGCTCCGGGGAAAGGCCCAACGTCCTGGTGGGGGAAAGAGACTTCAGGGTTACTTCTTGGGGTAACTGTACCAAATATTAATGTCCATGGACCACTGGTTCTTGGTAACTGTACCAAATATTAATGTCCATGGACCAATGGTTCTTGGTAACTGTACCAAATATTAATGTCCATGGACCACTGGTTCTTGGGGTAACTGTACCAAATATTAATGTCCATGGACCACTGGTTCTTGGGGTAACTGTACCAAATATTAATGTCCATGGACCACTGGTTCTTGGTAACTGTACCAAATATTAATGTCCATGGACCACTGGTTCATGGTAACTGTACCAAATATTAATGTCCATGGACCACTGGTTCATGGTAACTGTACCAAATATTAATGTCCATGGACCACTGGTTCTTGGGGTAATTGTACCAAATATTAATGTCCATGGACCACTGGTTCTTGGTAACTGTACCAAATATTAATGTCCATGGACCACTGGTTCTTGGGGTAACTGTACCAAATATTAATGTCCATGGACCACTGGTTCTTGGTAACTGTACCAAATATTAATGTCCATGGACCACTGGTTCTTGGTAACTGTACCAAATATTAATGTCCATGGACCACTGGTTCTTGGTAACTGTACCAAATATTAATGTCCATGGACCACTGGTTCTTGGGGTAACTGTACCAAATATTAATGTCCATGGACCACTGGTTCTTGGTAACTGTACCAAATATTAATGTCCATGGACCACTGGTTCTTGGGGTAACTGTACCAAATATTAATGTCCATGGACCACTGGTTCTTGGTAACTGTACCAAATATTAATGTCCATGGACCACTGGTTCTTGGTAACTGTACCAAATATTAATGTCTATGGACCACTGGTTCTTGGTAACTGTACCAAATATTAATGTCCATGGACCACTGGTTCTTGGTAACTGTACCAAATATTAATGTCCATGGACCACTGGTTCTTGGTAACTGTACCAAATATTAATGTCCATGGACCACTGGTTCTTGGTAACTGTACCAAATATTAATGTCCATGGACCACTGGTTCTTGGTAACTGTACCAAATATTAATGTCCATGGACCACTGGTTCTTGGTAACTGTACCAAATATTAATGTCCATGGACCACTGGTTCTTGGTAACTGTACCAAATATTAATGTCCATGGACCACTGGTTCTTGGTAACTGTACCAAATATTAATGTCCATGGACCACTGGTTCTTGGTAACTGTTCCAAATATTAATGTCCATGGACCACTGGTTCTTGGTAACTGTACCAAATATTAATGTCCATGGACCACTGGTTCTTGGGGTAACTGTACCAAATATTAATGTCCATGGACCACTGGTTCTTGGTAACTGTACCAAATATTAATGTCCATGGACCACTGGTTCTTGGTAACTGTACCAAATATTAATGTCCATGGACCACTGGTTCTTGGTAACTGTACCAAATATTAATGTCCATGGACCACTGGTTCTTGGGGTAACTGTACCAAATATTAATGTCCATGGACCACTGGTTCTTGGTAACTGTACCAAATATTAATGTCCATGGACCACTGGTTCTTGGGGTAATTGTACCAAATATGAATGTCCATGGACCACTGGTATTTGGTAACTGTACCAAATATTAATGTCCATGGACCACTGGTTCTTGGGGTAATTGTACCAAATATTAATGTCCATGGACCACTGGTTCTTGGTAACTGTACCAAATATTAATGTCCATGGACCACTGGTTCTTGATAACTGTACCAAATATTAATGTCCATGAACCACTGGTTCTTGGTAATTGTACCAAATATTAATGTCCATGGACCACTGGTTCTTGGGGTAACTGTACCAAATATTAATGTCCATGGACCACTGGTTCTTGGTAACTGTACCAAATATTAATGTCCATGGACCACTGGTTCTTGGGGTAACTGTACCAAATATTAATGTCCATGGACCACTGGTTCTTGGTAACTGTACCAAATATTAATGTCCATGGACCACTGGTTCTTGGTAACTGTACCAAATATTAATGTCCATGGACCACTGGTTCTTGGGGTAACTGTACCAAATATTAATGTCCATGGACCACTGGTTCTTGGTAACTGTACCAAATATTAATGTCCATGGACCACTGGTTCTTGGTAACTGTACCAAATATTAATGTCCATGGACCACTGGTTCTTGGGGTAACTGTACCAAATATTAATGTCCATGGACCACTGGTTCTTGGTAACTGTACCAAATATTAATGTCCATGGACCACTGGTTCTTGGTAACTGTACCAAATATTAATGTCCATGGACCACTGGTTCTTGGTAACTGTACCAAATATTAATGTCCATGGACCACTGGTTCTTGGTAACTGTACCAAATATTAATGTCCATGGACCACTGGTTCTTGGGGTAACTGTACCAAATATTAATGTCCATGGACCACTGGTTCTTGGTAACTGTACCAAATATTAATGTCCATGGACCACTGGTTCTTGGTAACTGTACCAAATATTAATGTCCATGGACCACTGGTTCTTGATAACTGTACCAAATATTAATGTCCATGAACCACTGGTTCTTGGTAATTGTACCAAATATTAATGTCCATGGACCACTGGTTCTTGGGGTAACTGTACCAAATATTAATGTCCATGGACCACTGGTTCTTGGTAACTGTACCAAATATTAATATCCATGGACCACTGGTTCTTGGGGTAACTGTACCAAATATTAATGTCCATGGACCACTGGTTCTTGGTAACTGTACCAAATATTAATGTCCATGGACCACTGGTTCTTGGGGTAATTGTACCAAATATTAATGTCCATGGACCACTGGTTCTTGGGGTAATTGTACCAAATATTAATGTCCATGGACCACTGGTTCTTGGGGTAATTGTACCAAATATTAATGTCCATGGACCACTGGTTCTTGGGGTAATTGTACCAAATATTAATGTCCATGGACCACTGGTTCTTGGGGTAATTGTACCAAATATTAATGTCCATGGACCACTGGTTCTTGGTAACTGTACCAAATATTAATGTCCATGGACCACTGGTTCTTGGTAACTGTACCAAATATTAATGTCCATGGACCACTGGTTCTTGATAACTGTACCAAATATTAATGTCCATGGACCACTGGTTCTTGGTAATTGTACCAAATATTAATGTCCATGGACCACTGGTTCTTGGGGTAATTGTACCAAATATTAATGTCCATGGACCACTGGTTCTTGGGGTAATTGTACCAAATATTAATGTCCATGAACCACTGGTTCTTGGTAATTGTACTGTGGCAGGGTGGAGGAGCTGCAGCCACTCAGGCTGATTAGGGCACAGGTGGGCCCAATCAGCCTCTCCACTCTGCCAGCCTTCATAAGGCATAGCTGCACAGCAGAAAGGTGCTGGGGAGCTGCTGTGAAGGTGCTTCTGCACTGTGTGTGGTGTTTGTGGGTAAATAAAGAGGGTCTGCATTAAACTCTGTGTCTCTCCATCCTGTCGGTCGGGCCCCGTGGCACTCACCGTGCTACATGTACCAAATATTAATGTCCATGGACCACTGGTTCTTGGGGTAACTGTACCAAATATTAATGTCCATGGACCACTGGTTCTTGGTAACTGTACCAAATATTAATATCCATGGACCACTGGTTCTTGGGGTAACTGTACCAAATATTAATGTCCATGGACCACTGGTTCTTGGGGTAATTGTACCAAATATTAATGTCCATGGACCACTGGTTCTTGGTAACTGTTCCAAATATTAATGTCCATGGACCACTGGTTCTTGGTAACTGTACCAAATATTAATGTCCATGGACCACTGGTTCTTGGTAACTGTACCAAATATTAATGTCCATGGACCACTGGTTCTTGGGGTAACTGTACCAAATATTAATGTCCATGGACCACTGGTTCTTGGTAACTGTACCAAATATTAATGTCCATGGACCACTGGTTCTTGGGGTAATTGTACCAAATATGAATGTCCATGGACCACTGGTATTTGGTAACTGTACCAAATATTAATGTCCATGGACCACTGGTTCTTGGGGTAATTGTACCAAATATTAATGTCCATGGACCACTGGTTCTTGGTAACTGTACCAAATATTAATGTCCATGGACCACTGGTTCTTGATAACTGTACCAAATATTAATGTCCATGAACCACTGGTTCTTGGTAATTGTACCAAATATTAATGTCCATGGACCACTGGTTCTTGGGGTAACTGTACCAAATATAAATGTCCATGGACCACTGGTTCTTGGTAACTGTACCAAATATTAATGTCCATGGACCACTGGTTCTTGGGGTAACTGTACCAAATATTAATGTCCATGGACCACTGGTTCTTGGTAACTGTACCAAATATTAATGTCCATGGACCACTGGTTCTTGGTAACTGTACCAAATATTAATGTCCATGGACCACTGGTTCTTGGGGTAACTGTACCAAATATTAATGTCCATGGACCACTGGTTCTTGGTAACTGTACCAAATATTAATGTCCATGGACCACTGGTTCTTGGTAACTGTACCAAATATTAATGTCCATGGACCACTGGTTCTTGGTAACTGTACCAAATATTAATGTCCATGGACCACTGGTTCTTGGTAACTGTACCAAATATTAATGTCCATGGACCACTGGTTCTTGGGGTAACTGTACTAAATATTAATGTCCATGGACCACTGGTTCTTGGTAACTGTACCAAATATTAATGTCCATGGACCACTGGTTCTTGGTAACTGTACCAAATATTAATGTCCATGGACCACTGGTTCTTGGTAACTGTACCAAATATTAATGTCCATGGACCACTGGTTCTTGATAACTGTACCAAATATTAATGTCCATGAACCACTGGTTCTTGGTAATTGTACCAAATATTAATGTCCATGGACCACTGGTTCTTGGGGTAACTGTACCAAATATTAATGTCCATGGACCACTGGTTCTTGGTAACTGTACCAAATATTAATATCCATGGACCACTGGTTCTTGGGGTAACTGTACCAAATATTAATGTCCATGGACCACTGGTTCTTGGTAACTGTACCAAATATTAATGTCCATGGACCACTGGTTCTTGGGGTAATTGTACCAAATATTAATGTCCATGGACCACTGGTTCTTGGGGTAATTGTACCAAATATTAATGTCCATGGACCACTGGTTCTTGGGGTAATTGTACCAAATATTAATGTCCATGGACCACTGGTTCTTGGGGTAATTGTACCAAATATTAATGTCCATGGACCACTGGTTCTTGGTAACTGTACCAAATATTAATGTCCATGGACCACTGGTTCTTGGTAACTGTACCAAATATTAATGTCCATGGACAACTGGTTCTTGGGGTAACTGTACCAAATATTAATGTCCATGGACCACTGGTTCTTGGGGTAACTGTACCAAATATTAATGTCCATGGACCACTGGTTCTTGGTAACTGTACCAAATATTAATGTCCATGGACCACTGGTTCTTGGTAACTGTACCAAATATTAATGTCCATGGACCACTGGTTCTTGGTAGCTGTACCAAATATTAATGTCCATGGACCACTGGTTCATGGTAACTGTACCAAATATTAATGTCCATGGACCACTGGTTCTTGGGGAAACTGTACGGGTCACTGTCAAGTCCAACTGATGCTAATTTAAGCCCAGAATCAGCTGTTATGGTGTTTACATGGCCGTACAAAACCGGCTTATTGCTAATATTCCGGTTAGAAAAGGGTTATTGATGCATGGAAACGTAGTCAATTATTAATACCTGTCTAATACCTCGCTTATACCTGTCTAATAGTCTAATAACCGCCGGTCCGACCCCTCACCCCTTGAGCAGCAGGCTGAAGACCTCGTCCTCCTCCCTGGTGGCCCGTTGTCTCTGCCGGTCCCCCTGCATGCGTACGCTGGCCCAGCTGACCACACCCCCCTCGTCCTCCTCTTCCTCCTCCTCCTCCTCCTCTTCCTCCCCCTCCTGGCCCCGCCCTCCCTCCTGGCCCCGCCCCCTGGACTGGGGGGAGGAGTCTGTGGGGCTGAAGCTGCAGTTTCCCAGGATGCTGCGGTTGCTGCCGAAGGCCGAGTCCGCCTCCTCGGTGGCCTCGGCTTCCTCGGCCCGCATCACCTGCAGACACGGGGACACGTTAACCTTTAACCCCGGTGACCCCAGACCTGCACACACCGGCACCACGTTAACCTTTGACCCCGGTGACCCCAGACCTGCACACACGGCACCATGTGATGAAGCATTCCAACAGCACGTGGCCCCTGCAGGGACAACGACACCTTGCAGATTGCCCCAGCCTCATACCCTGCTTGACGCATTGTCATGCAAGTTCCAGCTCCTGACGACCCCTGCAGGGACGAGGACTTGCAGGCAGCTCCAGTCTCGTTCAATGCTCAAGACATTGTCATGCAAGTTCCGGCGTCTTGCATCCCTGCCGAGACAGGCACCGTGGGAGTGGATTTGACTTCCAGCCCCTGCAGGGACGAGGACCATATATGGACTTCCTGACTACTCAGGGGTAGTCCCAAAACTGAAAGTTCACACCTGACTGTCTCTCACTTGGCTTGTTTATTCCTGTCTTTGTTGATTGAACTTTTGTATAAAAACCCTGTGGCCAGATCAATCTGGGTCAGCATTTCAACCAGACTTTGGTCTGTGTAGACGTGCTCACCGCCGGCTGAATAAAACTCACTATACCACAAAGCGGACTTCTGAACTGGTTTTGATAAATTCCTCAACACACGTTAACCTTTGACCCCCAGACCTGCACACACGGCACTACGTTAACCTTTGACCCCGGTGACCCCCAGACCTGCACACACGGGGACCACGTTAACCTTTGACCCCCCCTGACCCCTGACCCCCACCTCGTCCAGGTCCGTCTCCCGGTAGCAGCGCAGCGGCACGGCGTCCAGATCCGTCTCCGAGTATTTGAGCGAGCGGCGGATGATGCCGGTCTTGGGGGCGGGGCCTCGGGGGGCGGGGCCTCGGCCGGGCGTCACCAGCTCCACCTCCACCTGCCGGACCTCGTAATGCGACACCCTGGGAGCCTCCGGGTCCCGCCCGCTCCTCTGATAGGCCGGCGTCAGGCGGAGCGAGGCGGGGGGGGCGGGGCTTCGGGAGGGGCTGGCGTCGAGCGACGAGGTTCCTGCAAGACAAACCGGACAGTTGTCACGGCGACGGAAATACTGGTAGAGGATTTAAATCAGCGTGTCTGCAGGTTGGACCAAGTTAAATTTAAGACTTTTTAAAACCATTTTCAAACAAAATTTAAGACCAAAAAGACATTTTGAACCAAATGTCCAGAGAAACTGGAAATTTCAAGCCATTTGTCGCTAAATTTACCATATACAATTTGCTTGTCTCGTCTCCAGACTACTAGGACTAATAAATCCAGCGCCGAGGTCGAGGTTGCCAGATCTGACAGGTTCCAGCGCAAACGCGACGTAAAACCCAAATAATGAAAAACCAGCTCGAATCATTCTCTATGTTAAAACCAACAATTATTACATGAGGAATAAGCAAATGAAGCTTCACAACACCACTAAACAGCCAAAAAAGTTCAGGCTCCAAATAAAGACTACAATTAAATTGAGTATATTAAAGCAACTATAATATCTGTGAGTTTATTGTGTAAGTTTCTACTTTTCTCTGCCATAATAGAAACTTTTTTCTTAATAATTTCTGCTAAATATTTAGTAAAAAACAGGAAAAGCAGCCTAGATTTTATCAACCCACCCAGTCTGGTATTTTTCAGCCCAATTGTGCTGAAACCCGCCCAACCTGGCAACCCTGACTGAGGCGTCGAACAACTGGAAACAGGTTTATTTCTCCTCAAAACTATTTAATTTTAATACATTTTTCATTTTCAAAGTGTAAGAAAACGTTTTAATGATGACCGGATAAACTCCCTCTCAAGTTAAGATTCTAAAATTAAGACCCTTGGATTGAGATTTAAGACAAATTAAGAAATTTAAAGGCCTTTTTTTAGGAAAGTGGAATTTAAGACTTTTTAAGACTTTTTCATTTAATTTTTCCATTTTTATGGGCTGTGGTACCAACATATCATCAGGGGCCACAAGAGGCCACCATAGGCTATCAAGGGCCACCAGAGTTTACTGCAGGGTACCAGGGACCTCCAGGGGCCACCAGGGGCCACCAGAGGCCACACTTCCTACCTCTGCTGCGGCGAGCGTCGTCCGGGCCCCCGAACAGGAACTCCCACTTGGCGCGGGCGATCCTCTGCTGGCGCGACGCCGCGGTTAGCGCCGAGCCGTCAGCCTGCAGAACAAGAAAATCAGGTTTTTCCAACGAAATGGATCAAAAACATCAAGAAGGAACTTTTACGTTCAACTAAACTGTCATTTACTGCGATTTATAGTATTTTGCTGTTTCTTTTTTATAAACAAAACTTTATTGAAAATATATAAACTCTCAAAGAATATAATAGACAAATATCAATTTAATTGCAAAATGAAAAGAAAGGAAAATAAAAAATAAATTAGGATTCTTGTAAGGAATATAAAAAACAAAAAAACAAGGCGTTCTAAGAATTAAAAGGTGCATATGAATCATTTAAATTAACATAATGGCGCATAGAAAAGGAGAGGAATTATTAAATTAGTCTAACAGATAAAGAGCAATGTCTATACCTATTTTACTTGCATTTTTGTTTTCTACTCTTTTGAGAAAAAGACGCATTTTTGTTTCCTACTCTTTTGTGAAAAAAATGTTAAAAACGTTAATAAAACCCCGGAGGGAACGGGGGTTTACAATTTCTCCATTTGGCACAGTGAATATGGTTCTTACCCAGTAACAAAATGATATTAATAATATCAGAAACAGAAAATTCCAAATCATCCATGAAGAAAATAATAAGGCTTAATTCAAAAGGCGGAACATTATTAATTTTAAGAGTTTCTGGCAGCAGACGGAGGCTGACGCACCTATTTTAACATAAATATTTAATTATTGAAGTTGGCAGCAAACGGACGGATTTTAAATAAACGTTTGAAACATTTGTTGTGGCGTAACTCCGCCCCCGTCGCCGTGGCGATCATTAGCATCATTCTGGTCCAGCTGGAAACGTCTCGGCATTGTTTCGGTCCCTAACGAGGTTTGACCTCCCACTGCTCCCGCTCACTCTGCTCTGATTGGTTCCCTAAACCAGTCATGTGACTGCAGGCTCCGCCCCTTTAATGTCTCATTTTAAACGAGATCTGGAGGCAGAAAACTGTAAAAACACCAGGAGACAGAAGAATTGAGGGCTTCTGGGAAGGATTTATTGGGATCTGGACTTTACAGGGAACCGTTACATCAGGGGTGGCCAACCAGTCAGGGGATAAGAGCAACGATTGGTTACTGTGTTACTGCAAAGAGCCACATCAACTACCCATGATCCTTCACTCCATCAACTACCCATGATCCTTCACTCCCTGCTCTCTCTGAGACATAAAAATACCATTAGAAAACAGAAAGGTGAAATCCTGCAATCTGATTGGTTGTTAACTGTGCTATAATGATCTGATTGGTTGTTAACTGTGCTATAATGATCTGATTGGTTGTTAACTGTGCTATAATGATCTGATTGGTTGTTAACTGTGGTATAATGATCTGATTGGTTGTTAACTGTGGTATAATGATCTGATTGGTTGTTAACTGTGGTATAATGATCTGATTGGTTGTTAACTGTGGTATAATGATCTGATTGGTTGTTAACTGTGGTATAATGATCTGATTGGTTGTTAACTGTGTTATAATGATCTGATTGGTTGTTAACTGTGTTATAATGATCTGATTGGTTGTTAACTGTGGTAAAATGATCTGATTGGTTGTTAACTGTGGTATAATGATCTGATTGGTTGTTAACTGTGGTATAATGATCTGATTGGTTGTTAACTGTGGTATAATGATCTGATTGGTTGTTAACTGTGGTATAATGATCTGATTGGTTGTTAACTGTGGTATAATGATCTGATTGGTTGTTAACTGTGGTATAATGATCTGATTGGTTGTTAACTGTGGTATAATGAGCTTATACCACGGCTTCTATTCTAAAGCCTCACCACAGCAGATCATTCCACGTCAGGGAAGCAACAATGTTTCCATGACAACAACCAACTGGTACAGATTATTGACGGTTACAGCAGGTAGAAAAAAGTAGCTGGTGTTAAAGTTTATTTTGTATTTTCGCTAACATTAATGAGTCATGTTGAGGGTAAACGTTGATCTCCGGGGAGGAGCTAACGTTAGCGGGGAGGAGCTAACGTTAGCGGGGAGGAGCTAACGTTAGCGGGGAGGAGCTAACGTTAGTGGGGAGGAGCTAACGTTAGCGGGGAGGAGCTAACGTTAGTGGGGAGGAGCTAATGTTAGCGGGGAGGAGCTAACGTTAGCGGGGAGGAGCTAACGATGGATGATGGATGGAGGAGTTCCTGTCTCCGACATGCGGAGCTATCTGGAGACTATTGTTTTACACAGTGGGATATTTTTACTGGATAATATGTATTTCTGATTAATTAAAAACTACATACAATAGATTGTGTATTCATCTTTCATATTTACATTATTGGTAACCGTTTTATAAATGCAACACATCACTTGTCGTCGGGCCGGAGACGCCGCTCAGCTGTGATATAATGAGCGTAAACCACGGCCTGCCGGGATGACTTGCATTCATTTTTTCTCTGCCATTTTGAGAGTGGATTTTTTTCCCTCCAAGTCATTTCTGTCACAAACACGAGCGCTAGCGCCCGTATGGTTCAACGGGTTGAGCAGTAACTTATGTAAACCTTCCCCTGTACAGCGACGCGGGTTCGATTTCAGTCGCGGCATATGTTGCCCCCACTGTCTGTCTTTCACTGCACCATCAAATAAAGTCGCAAAAGTTGCATGACACCGGGAAAAGAGCCGCATGACACCGGGAAAAGAGTCGCATGACACCGGGAAAAGAGCCGCATGACACCGGGAAAAGAGCCGCATGACACCGGGAAAAGAGCCGCATGACACCGGGAAAAGAGCCGCATTACACCAGGAAAAGAGCCGCATTACACCGGGAAAAGAGTTGCATGACACCGGGAAAAGAGCCGCATGACACCAGGAAAAGAGCCGCATGACACCGGGAAAAGAGTTGCATGACACCGAGCAAAGAGCCGCATGACACCGAGCAAAGAGCCGCATGACACCAGGAAAAGAGCCGCATGACACCGGGAAAAGAGCCGCATGACACCGGGAAAAGAGCCGCATGACTCCAGGAAAAGAGCCGCATGACACCAGGAAAAGAGCCGCATGACACCGGGCAATGTGGCTCGCGAGCCGCGGGTTGGCCACCCCTGCGCTACAGGGAACTGCTACAGGGAACCCTACAGGGAACCGCTACAGGGAACCGCTACAGGGAACCGCTACAGGGAACACAACCAAACACAATCAAGACCGTCCCAGCCGACCTGCGTCCCAGAACCGTCGGCCGTGGCGTCGTGGCTGGACTGGCTCCAGGGGTCAGGGGTCAGACTCCCGTCTCTGAGGCTCCCCGTCACCCCGCTGGAGGTCTGGGAGGGCGACCCGGCCCCCCCGCCGGGATCCTGGGCCTCCCCCCGGCCGTTCAAGGTGCCCGGAACGGGCTGCCCCTGGTACCCGAGCCCCTGGTGCCCCTGGTACCCCGGGGAGAACGGGCAAGGCTTCTCTTCGGAGGGTCCCCCTCCCTCCCGGGTCGTTCCCGGTCCCCTCCAGTCCTGCGGGGTCCTGCAGGTCCAGCTCAGGTCCTGCAGGGCCTCGGTGCTGGACAGGTGTCTCCGGTCCCCGGCCGGTACCAGGTTCCCGGTGTACTGTGCCGGCTGGTACCGGTGCAGCGAGGCCAGGTCTCTGGTGGGGGAAGAAGGGGTCCGTTTGTGCCGCAGGTCCGGCGCCGATGAGTGACAGGCAGGGGGGCGGGTCCACCGGGCCGCCAGGGCCGGGGACGCCGGGCCGGACGGGCCCCCGAGGGGGGAGATTTGTCCTGGTTTGGTGGTTTCTGCTCCCCTGCCGTCGCTGTGGTCGTCCAGCTGAGGCTCAAGGGCACTTCGGCAGTGAGCGGGACCGAACGGGTTTGGACTCTCGGACCTCGGCAGCTCGGCGTGGGACGAAGCCGGAGAGACGGCGCCGGGCAGGTCAGGGTTCGGGGACGGGGACGGGGAGGCGCTGGTTCGGTCGCTGAGGAGACTTTCCACGCTGGTTCTGCTGTTCCACCCGCCGGCCGGGACCTGGACCTGCAGCTGGTTCTGGACCGGGACCTGGACCTGGACCTGGACCTGGTGCTGGACCTGGTGCTGGATGTCCGTGGGCCTCCCGGCGTGTAGCGGCGGGTGGAACCGGCTGGAACCGGACCGTGCCGAGCTCAGCGCCGGTGTGGAAGTCGCCGCGTACAAGGACTGGTTGTACAGGTGGTCGGAGCCGGGGCTTCTGGGTAATCCGTTCATGGATCCGCGGCAGAGCTGCCGGTCCAGGTCCAGGAGCTGGGCCCGGGAGGGCAGGGTGCAGTGGGACGGCACCGGGGACCCCCCGGGGGACCCGCCCAGGGACCGGCTGCGGGGGGACGGACCCTGGTGGTTCCGTGGACCGTAGCTTCCTCCGAACCTCCGCCGGAGCTCCGGGGACCCGAACTCGTCCAGGGCCCGGCTGGTGGCGCTGTGGGCCTCCAGGGCCGTCCTATGGGCGCCGGACCGGCCCGGGGGGGGGTGTCTCCGGGACGGGTCCCCCTCCTGGAACCAGGCCGGGTCACTGGTCCTCTGGTGCAGGTGGGCGGCCCGCCGGGGGTCCGTTAGCCCGTTAGCGCACAGCGAGCAGCGGCGCGCGGCCGCGCTCTGGACGCTGGACTTCTCTATGAACCCGAAGGAAACCACCGACGTCCTGCCGTCCTCGTCCTCGCCGGGCCGGAGGCTCGAGCTGAGTCTCCCGGAGAAGGACGGGGACACGGAGCCCCGTCCCGGGTCCGGGGAGACGGGGCCGGGTCCCGCTGGGCCGGCAGGACCCGGATTGTTGGGGGTCTTGGGGGCGAAGACCTCCAGTAAGTGGCCGAAGCTGTCGAACAGGTCCTGGCTCTGGAAGGGGGACGGGGACCGGCCGGGGTCCAGCTGGAAGCTGACGGAGTGGCGGGACGAGGGCTTGGGGGACGGCAGGCTGAGGTAGCGGTCCCCGCCGGCCGGGGGGGGCTCCGGGGGCCGGGCCGGGCCGGAGCGGGCCAGGACGTCCGGACACGGCAGCATCAGGTGGGCGGAGCCTCCGTCTCCTCGGCCCAGCAGCTTCTCATCCTCCTCGGAGACGGACCGCACCTCCACGTACAGGTGCAGCACCTTCCCTGCCTGGGACATGATTGCTGCTGCTGGGACTGGGTCTGGGGACCCGGGCTAGGCAGGCAGGGGGTCCCTGGACCCCCCAGGACCCAGCTAGGGGGTCAGAGAGTCTGGACTGGGGGTCAGAGGGGGGGCCGGAGTATTTGATCCATCCTCTACTCAAACCTGCAGCAGAAGAAGAGAGAGACAGAATCAGTCTGATGTTCATCTGAAGCATCTTGGACAATTAGATTGTTGAAGATCTTTCACGACATCATTCATTCAGCATTCAGCAGCAAACATCCCCATAACACCAGCCACAGCTCAGTTCTGAGTCCAGCCTCGATTTCTTAACGTTGACCACATGGTTTGTAACTAAGGAACCTCCAAACTGACTCAAAGTCCCAGCAGGTTTTGCATTTACGGCCCTTCGGTGATAAGGAATAGCTCCCTCATTGTGCATAGACCCCCAGGAGGCCACAGTGCCACCTTTAGCATGAAGAGCTACTAGCTATGGGCCATGTCTATTATCGTGCCTGAAGAATCGTCTGGTTGCCGTGGCAACCACAGTCTGCAGCGCTGCGAACAGTGACCTGCCAACGATCTGAGCCCCAGAAGAGCCGAACCAGGAACCCTTGCTGCCCGGACGACGTGAACGCCTTCGGACCGACCTGGAGCTGGAGGAGGCCCAGCTGCTGTACCCATAATGCACCACTCATGAGGCCGCGACTTCGTGGCGCTCGAAACCCGGAGACTGTTGGGGGGGGGCTGATAAGAGGGGGGGGCCGAGGAAGGCGTTGACTATGAAGGGAGGTGTATTTATCATTGTGTCTGTGTGTGTAGCGGTAAGTCCGTGAACTTCGCTCAGAGCTGCTCCTCAGCCAATGTCCTTGATGTTATCAGACGGCTCGGTCAGTTCTGAAACAGGTCCACAGATGTTCCTGAGAGAGGGGAGGGTTAGTGGGGGCAGAGTCATTTGTTTACATTCCACCAGGGAGATTGTGACCAGAGCGATCGGCCAAACCGCTCTGTCAAGGCCAGATTATAGAATCAACAATTATATTGCAAAAACAGGCAGCCTCAGTAATTTTCCGTCTGCCTTTAGTCTCTGGTTCATCAATGGCGACTCCAATCAGACGAATTTGTGATCAATTTTCGCCAAGCCGAGCTTCCAACTTCTCCAAGGTCTTATCCATCTTGCCAATGAGCTCAAAGACGCCGCCAGCCTGCGATTCTGTTCAAGAATCACATCCAGCTTACGGCTTTGCTCCCCCAACGTTAAAGTCTGAGTGTTGGTCACCTTGCTTGTCCCTTCAGCCACGTCCGGCAGCTCTGAAAGAGCCAGAACAGCTGTCGACGACTTACGCGTTTGTCGGTAGACCAGGAATCCCCCTCCTCCTATCAAGGGGATAATCAAGAGAAATCCTGCTATCATAAATCCAATTATGAAGCATCTTCAACGTCCTCGACAGACAGAATCGCCAAACACAACGGTTTCCAGTTCCTCATGTCCCAGTTGGATGACCAGAGCTACATGTGAAGTTAGCTGGCACGTATGGAATAACAGCTACTTTGAGACTGATTTTGCTGTTTAGTTATTATTTCCTGATAAATTCAGAGTGTGCCCTGTTGTGATTGATTCATTCTGATAAGTCATCTTCTTTATTACCGTATTGGCCCAAATATAAGACGGTGTTTTCTGCATGTAAATAAGACTGAAAAAGTGGGCGTCGTCTTCCATTCGGGGTCTAGACATTATACCATTACACCACTAGATGGAGCCAGATATCTGTAAACACTGAACTGAACTCCCCAGGACAAAGCAAACCCCTGTCACCAAGAAGAAAAATAAAAATAGCAGTAAGAAAGAAAAGAGAAGAAAATGAGAGAAGAGATAACAGAAAATGGAAAAACGTAGTTTCTCCAATTTTCTCCAAAAGTGGGTGAAAGATCGGCAGGTGAACCGGCAGCTGAGGAGAAGTTATGATGCAAACTTCAACATGATGGTTTCATGAGGCAAAATAACAGGCTTTTTCTCTCCAATATATTGTTATAATCATTTGTTTCAGATGTACTGTCATTATTTTCTGTGTAAAAATTGAATTTGGTCTTTTCAAACTTGAGTCTTGAAAAATAGGGTCGTCTAATAATCAGGGTCGTCTTATATTCAGGCCGATACGGTAAATATTAATAACCATTGTAAGACAGTCCCTTCAGACACCTGTGGATGACATCACAGGGGGGCGTGTCCAGGTGTTGGATCCTTCCACCCTGATACTCTGATCAGCTGGTGTTTGAACCTTTTCAATTTAACACATCAGGTGTGTTTAAAAGCAGCTTCTCATTCAGACTTTTGGCTGAAGTGAAACACCGTGTGAGTAAGAATGAGTCTATAAGCGCCGCTGGATTACAGTAATCCTCTGTTCGCGGGATCAGAGCCGCCGCCGGCGTGAAGCTCTCGAACCCGTCACCCTTGCTGGCTTCACCTCTGACTTCTCCATCCTCCTACAGCTCCAGGGCTCAGACGGTCCTGGATGTTCCCAGATCAGGTCTGGGTCCAGAACCGTTTACGTGTTCAAAGCTCCTCTTAAGACCCATCTGAACCGGCCGGCGTTTAATTCTACCTGAGGTTCTGACCCGGCGTCTCTGGAGCTCCTGCAGCCCAACGTTGGAGCTACAACTGACTAGGCCAGTGTTGAAAAAAATAAACGATTTTCCGATTCCAAATCATATTCTCATATTAATTCCTAAAAATCAATTCGTATGTCTAAAGATCGATTTTTTTTATGTTTTTTTTTTTTATGATTTATTTATGTATTTTTTTTTTCTCATCATTATATTACAACTTTTGGTATTTTTTTTGTTTATGCCCAAAAAAGGAATGTTTTGTTGGACACGAGAATAACTGGTGCCATGTTTTTGCCTTTAAATATGTTATAAGGTATGAAAACATTAATGTTTTCAGTTATAGTTGCATTAATTGTCTATATTTCATTACTTAATATACTGTCTTGGGGTTACATTTGCATAAAATGCTTAAAACCAAATTCTCAAAAGTTAAAAACTGAAATAGACCGAAAATGGAAAAAAATAAAACTGGAATCTGGGACAAAATAAAACCGATTTCCTGGATCTCTGTTTCCTCCCTGGATCTGTTTGGTAATTCTGACCCACGATGTTTGTTATATATATATATATATATATATATATATATATATATATATATATATATATATATATATATATATATATATACAGTTCTATCAGCATTCTGGGAGCTGATTGGTCCTTACAGCATCATTAGCTGCAATACTTGCTGTTGAATCTCAATATAATACTAGTATTAATATGTTGCAGAACTACAGTCATATAATTCATGCAACAGCTCAAAAAACTGTTTTAATAACACTAACACAAATCAATATTTGAATCGGATCAAAGCCTGATAATCGATTCTGAATCTTAAGAATCGTAATTGAATCGATTCCTAACATTTGAATGGATCCCCAGCGGCCAACGAGCCCCATGTTGGGGAGAAACTGCTGGGTGGAGCAAGTACAGGCCACGCCCCCTGTGATGTCACCCCCAGGTAGAGGCCACGCCCCCTGTGATGTCACCCTGAAGGGAGAAAAAATATATTTTGTGTCCTGAAGATGTCCTGAATTCCCAAAGCACAGTCTGCACCTGCTGTTTGTTAACAAATGTAGCTGTGATGTGTGGCTTGTTCACACGGGGCCGGGTTCCCGTGGGAAGCGACTTGGTGTGGGAGCTCGCGTAGGGGTGAAGGGGCCTTTTCCCGCCCCCACCAGCTAGGAAAGGTATAAAGACGGAGAAAGCCGGAAGTTCAGATCAGAGTCTGCTGTGGGTCTAGTGCACGGACGCCCAGCCAGGGTTTTTATCGCTGCTCTGCCTGGACTGTTCCGACTCTCCAGTCCTTCTGTGTTAAGGTAAGAGGTACATCTCCTAGCCCCTTTCTAATTGTCTGTTGTTCTGTCATTTGCGGGGGATAACTTGACACAGAGTTATCCGAAGGGCAGTTGTGTGTGAGTCTTTTTGTGTGCACTGCTTTTAATTAATGTATTCATTATAGCAAAAGCGAGTGTGTGTCTGATTCATTTTTGCACAGCCGACCGCTGCCGAACCATAAGTGAGATTTCTTCTAAAACACACCCCCAGGTGATGTCACCCCAAGGTGCTTTTGGAGCCTCTTTTACTTCCTGGTGTGGAACACGAGACTCTTCCAGCCTCAGATGTCATGGTTCTGGTTGCAGGAAGATTCCTGTAGTCTGGTATCTGACCCGGGTTCAGGTCTGGTATCTGACCTGGGTTCAGGTCTGGTATCTGACCCGGGTTCAGTTACGGGTGTCCGATCTAAACCCAACATTTAAAACAGTCTCCGTCTGCAGAAACAGAAACATCTGGTTGTATCAAGTGTTTTCTTACTTGAGGACGACCTTCATCGCTGCAGAACTCTGGACTCAAACTGCTCAGGAAACTGTTTTATTACAACTTTCTAAACTGAAAGTTGTAATAAAACAACTGAAAGTTGTATATATATATATATATATATATATATATATATATATATATATATATATATATATATATATATATATATATATATATATGAAAGTTGTTTTATTACAGATGGAACTGGACCAGACTGCAGTTACACGGCGCCAGTTTTTATGCTGTTTCACTGATGAAGGTCAGCAGTTTGAGTCATGAGGAGTCACATGAACACACACACACACACACACACACACACACAAACACACGAACACACACACACACACACACACACACACGCACACACACACACACACACACACACACACACACACACACACACACACACACACACACACACACACACACACAAACATGAACACACACACACACACACACACACAAACATGAACACACACACACACACACACACACACACACACACACACACACACACACACACACACACACACACAGCTCTGATTATAAACTGAATGGAGTCATGTTTCCCAGGAGGAACCAGATCACTCACTCATCCATCCATCCATCCATCAATACATCCATCAATCATCCATCCATCCATCATCCATCCATCCATAAATACATCCATCCATCATCCATCCATCAATCATCCATCCATCTATCATCCATCCATCATCCATCCATCTATCATCCATCCATCATCCATCCATCATCCATCCATCATCCATCCATCCATCCATCCATCCATCATCCATCCATCATCCATCCATCCATCATCCATCCATCCATAAATACATCCATCCATCATCCATCCATCTATCATCCATCCATCATCCATCCATCCATCATCCATCCATCATCCATCCATCATCCATCCATCATCCATCCATCCATCCATCCATCATCCATTCATCCATCCATCCATCCATCATCCATCCATCCATCATCCATCCATCCATCATCCATCCATAAATACATCCATCATCCATCCATCATCCATCCATAAATACATCCATCCATCCATCATCCATCCATCATCCATCCATCATCCATCCATCCATCATCAATTCATCATCCATCCATAAATACATCCATCCATCATCCATCCATCCATCATCCATCCATCATCCATCCATCCATCATCCATTCATCCATCATCCATCCATCCATCATCCATCCATAAATACATCCATAAATACATCCATCCATCATCCATCCATCATCAATTCATCATCCATCCATAAATACATCCATCCATCAATCATCCATATGTTGGGCTACCTAAAGTTTACGACACCGTAGCCACACGGCTTGGAACAACGGAAAAACCCCTGGACACGAAGCTCAGCCAGGATTTGCATATGTGGCCCCTTGCTGATAAGGGACCACACTCTGATTGGACAAGGACCCCAAGCTGCAGGAAGGAGCATGGACTTCCTGGGCGCAGCTAGAGAAGAGAAGGCCCTTCTCTCTTCTCTCTTCTCTGCTTTTTACTCTCCCCTACAGGTCTGCTGTAGCACCAGGACCAGCCGAGGACCGGCTTTCTCCTTTCGTGACCGAAGGAGCGTCCGTTTTGCAGCGCTGCACGAGTGACCCACACGGTTCCGAGCCCAGAGAGCCGAACTAGGGACCCTGCAGCCTCGACGTGAACGCCTTTGGACCGAACCGAAGCTGAAAGAAGCCAAGCTGCTGTCCCCTCATTCAATTCAATTTATATAGCGTCTAAAGCTTGAGTTATGGTTCTGCGTCAAAATGACGCCGTGCCTACGGCGTGTGGTTTGCATTGACGCGTACCACACGCCATCACTGACGCCGTCACTGACGCCGTCACTGACGCCGTCACTGACGCCACCTCCCAAAAATTGTAACTACGCGTGGAGGCGACGCAGACCACACGCAGGCGAGAGGGCTGTGATTGGTTCACTTGGTAGCAACGCATTTCCAGTTTCCGGTTTGAAGCAGTCGTGAACTTTCAGCCTCTTTTCTTCGTTTATGTGTGATTTTTTTTGTTTTGGTTTTTTGCACAATAGTTGTCCTTATCTCTTTGATTTACTGTGACCGGAAAAAGTCGGATAAACCATTCAGGAAAAGATCGCGAATTAGCGGTCGCGGGGGGAACTGCACCGTGGAGAAATGGAGTGATGGAGAAGTCCGAAGGTTCATGACGGTGTCACGGTGACGGCATGTGCTCTGCGTTGGTTTGACACAGAACCATAATTCAGCCTTTATACCACAAAAGTTGTCTCCAGACGCTTTCCAGATACATGAACAATGGCAGGTAAAAACTCCCCTAGTGGGAGAAAAGCCTTAATCCAAACAGTGGCAAGAAAAACTCCCCTTTAGGAGGAAAGAAACCTGGACCAGGACCAGGACCATAAGGGGGGACCCTCCTGCCGAAGGCCAGACTGGGGGGTCGGGGACGTCAACTGCACAGCAGGCAGGTGGAAGCAACAGCGGGATGACCAGGCAAGCCCCAGGTTAGGTTCAGGATCGGGGAAAGGTTGAGAAGGGGCAGGGCCAGGGAGAGGAGGCTTGACGGACAAATCTCTCCCCCGCCTAACCGGGCCGTTACCCTGACCGGGCTGTTACCCTGCCCCTCTCACTCCCACGCGGCAGGATCCGGTGTTTTGCATTCAGAGATGCTCTTCACCACCGGCAGAGGATGCTGCACCATGTACAAAAGAGAAAAAAGATAAAAAAGGGGGGCCGGCACAAGAAACTACAGGAGCGATGGACAAAAATGATAGCTATGAGATATTTATAATAAATAAAAATGGAAATGGAGAAGAGAGGAAGGGAAGAGGAGAGGAGAAGGGTGAGAGGCCCCGCCCAGCGGATCATGTCGGTGCCCCCTGCAGCATAGGCCTATAGCAGCATATCTACCACCAAGCTATATTTGAGACTAACTATTATAGTCTTGTTCTATAGCTGCAACTATGACTACTGACTCTAACACACTAGAGTTTACACTACCTAGAGATTTACCAACACCAGCTAGAGGTTTACTAAACACTAACTATAGGCTTTACTAAACAGAAAGGTTTTAAGTTTAGTTTTAAAGGTGGAGGTGGTGTCAGCCTCCTTAACCCAGATTGGAAGTTGGTTCCATAGTAATGGTGCCTGATAGCAGAACGCCCGCCCTCCAAATCTACATTTAGATACTCTAGGAACTACGAGTAAACCTGCACTCTGAGAACGGAGAGCTCTGCCAGGAACATAAGGCACTATCAGGTCTTGCAAATAATGCAGAGCTAAGCCGTTTTGGGCTTTATATGCAAGTAATAACATTTTTAATTGAATTCTGAATTTTACAGGTAGCCAATGGAGCGACGCTAACACTGGAGAGACGTGGTCTCTCCTGCTGATTCCTGTCAGCACTCATGCTGCTGCATTCTGGATCAGCTGGAGCCTATTCAGCAAATTACTTGGACATCCTGCTCCCCCGAGCCCCTGCAGGTCCTGGTCCTGAACCCGGTCCCATAACAAGCAAATGGCAAACAGGAAGTAGTTGGAAGACGTTTTCATGCAAGAACACAGTCAATACAACCAGATATTTCTGCTTCTGCAGACGGAGACTTTTTAAATGACGTTTTTTTCACATCAATCAAACTTTATTTGTAACACGGACGAAATACAACAGGGGAAATCCATTAAAAGCTCAGAGGTAGTTTAAAAAACACCTGAGGGAGAGCAGCCTCCCCCATGGTCTCAGTTCCCTGAGTCGTTCTGGCCGAGTTCTCGAGTCCAGACCTGGACCTGGAACCTAGAAGCCCCGGGATCAGAACCGGGTCCAGGTCCTGGTCCTGGTTCTGTCCCAGACCGTCTTCCTAGAGTCTACCGTCTGACGGCTTCACAATAAAAGACCTGGACTTTGGTCACGTCTCAGCATGTAGGTGTGTGTAAGTGTGTGTGTGTGTGTGTGTGTGTGTGTGTGTGTGTGTGTGTGTGTGTGTATATGTGTAGGTGTATATGTGCGTGTGTGTGTGTGTGTAATCTGAAGTAAACAGATAAGCAACAGCTACTTCCAGGACCGTTAATAGGATTCTGTGACACTCCCTTCTCAATCCTGCTCCCAGCATGCAACGCTCCATCTGCCAGCACACACACACACACATATGCATGCACACACACACACACACACACACACACATATGCACACACACACACACACACATATGCACACACACACACACACACACACATATACATACATACACACACACACACACACACACACACACACACACACACTCAGCTCTGCGAGTATCTCACCTGTACGTTCTGCTCTCCTCGCTCGCTCCTCGTTGCCGTGGCAACCCCCTCTGGTTGGAGTCACCTTGTCCTCCGTCCTCCTCGTCCTCTCTCTCCTCCTGTTCCTCCTCTCTTCCTCCTCCTCTTCCTCTTCTTCCTCCTCTTCCTCCCAACACTTGTTGTCTGCAGCCGAGCGGCTCATGGATTTACCCACAAGCCCCTCCCCTTCCTGCTCAGGCCCCTCCCCTTCCTGCTGTTCAGGTTCTTATCTGAGGCCAGGAGGCCTGCCGGCCAATCAGAGGCCGCGCTGGCCGGGGATCAGCTCCCTGGGCCAATCAGGGCGGCCCTGGCAGATGGCCGGGGCCCGGCGGGCCCCCCGGGCCCCCCCCCGACCCGGCAGACGGACCTGCTCGGCCCCGGGTCCAGCTGGAGACACAACAACACGTCACATGACCGTCCCAGGGCCCGGCGGCCAATCAGAGGGCTGAACCTGAGGAAACAGTCTTACCGGCGGTTCTTCTGGTTCCTCGTCTGGTTCCGACCAGAACATCCTCCCCCGGGACCAGAACCCAGACCCGGACAGAGTACCGGCAGGTTTGTCCCGATCAGGATTTTTTATCTCCCGATCACTTGAGTTTGAGTTTCTGCCGATCCCGATTTTTCCCGATCCTATCACTTTTTTTGGCTCCCGATACTTTTTCCCAATCAGATACATTTTGGCAATGAATTTAAAAAAAAAACCAGACGACTTTTTTCTTGACATTTCGACTTTTTTTCTCGACATTTCGACTTTTTTCTCGCCATTTCGACTTTTTTTCTCGACATTTTTCACAAAATGTTGACTTTTTTTCTCGACATTTAAACTTTTTTCACAAATTTTTGACTTTTTTTCTCGACATTTAAACTTTTTTCACAAAATTTTGACTTTTTTTCTCAACATTTAAACTTTTTCACAGGACTAAAACTCAAATTATCTTAATCTCAAATTATATGTTTCTTTTCTTGTCCATTGGAAACAACATGGACAGCTCTGGTGCCACAAAGTGTAAAAACATGAAATTGTAAACTAAAACTAAAAGTGTAGAATAGTGCAATAACAAAAATAAATTAATTTAACTTCAAAAGAGGTCGTTGAATGACGTCCAGTCAAACTCACAAACACAAGAAAATAAAATACTTTTTGTCTTAACCTTAGTGCAACATTCTGAATGAATGAATGAATGAATGAATGAATGAATGAATGAATGAATGAATGAATGAATGAATGAATGAATGAATGAATAGCAGCAGTTTAATGCACATGAACATATGGAACATTTCACAATTCAAACATTAAACCATGTTAGTTTCACTTACTGCAACGATATGTAAAAGGATTTAATATATATTAAAAACATTAATAACTATGAATGTCCCGATACTTTTTTGGCCGATACTGATGTTTTGAAAATGCCGTGATCGGGCCGATCGATCAATCGATCGATCGGGACTACACTAGTATCGAGGGTCCGGGTCCTTCAGGCGTCGTCATGGAGACGACCCTCACGCCATCGTAGAGGTCAAAGGTCACGTCCCGTTTCTAGTGGTTTTAGGCCACGCCCCCAAGCTCGGCCGCGCGGTTGCTAAGCAACCAGACCACCAGGAAGTGACGGGTCACCGGCAGGAAAAACGACCCGGCAAACCGACACGGACACGTGATCTTTAGGACTTTAGGACGTAAACGTTCAACCAATCAGAGAGCAGTATGTGATGTGGGCGGAGCCACGACCGGACCAATAGGACGCCCAGAAGTCTAGAGACCTGGTACCATGGAGTTTGAACTTCATCACAAACCTCAAAGTCTTCGGCACCAGTTTATAATGACTCTTGAAGTATCAATAAGTATCGATAGGTATTGATAATTATTAATAAGTTGTGTCTGTCAGATATAATTTTAGACTTTAATTCCAGCAGTTTTTGATGGTTTTATTGTAATTATGTGTGTTTAGTAACGATTGTGGATCTGGGATGACGCCCGCCTCGGCCTGAACCCTGGAAGTAATTTAAATATCAGGATTTCCACAAATAAAAGATAACAATCTAAATAAAGTTCAGCTTTAATAAGAAACAAACAGATGAACTGGTGATGAGTGATACTGATTCTACATCCCTGATCCTGGTCCTGATCCTGACCCTCATCCTCATCCTCATCCCTCATCCTGACTGATGGAGCTGTCCCAGTGTGGACATTTCCTGCCATTTAATCTGTATTTTCATTCATAAAAACAATGAAAAACAAAAGTTAACCTCCTTAAATCCACTTTATCGCAAAGTAAAGTGGTTATATGAAGACTGTGTTTAATAAATACAGCCGTTTCTTTCTGCCCCTCTGAGCAGCAGCCGGGACCGCAGATCTCCTTTCACAAACTAGTAGTTTTTTCCCCGCCACTGAAAAAAGGTCAACAGTAAACATCAGGTCGGACATTATAATGCAGCCATTTGAGTCAAAGAGGTTTATTTTACGGTTCGGCGAGCATGTAGTCGTCCAAACTACGCCATTACTGGCCGAAATGTGGACTTTTGCAGCGGACTCGCGCTGCCGTCGGCGGCGCTCAGCAGGGTGGACCTGGTTCCTCACAACAAGGAGCGCAATAAAAGTCATAATTTTACTGGAAAGGGCTGCTTTTAACTGCTATCACGTGCACGCCGATTTATTTAGGGGAGGCTTCTGCGCTGGATGCATGTCACGGTTTTATTCTGGCATTTAGTTAATTTGGGTAACAAGAGAATAATGTTAAACCGGGTAGTTTTTCAAAGGAGTTTCGCAACAGCGCCGCTTACATCTCAGAACAAGGATGACAGTAAAATTCATAATTTTACTGGAAAAAGCTGCTTTTAACTGAAATCACGTGCACGCCGATTTATTTAAGAGACGCTTCTGCGTTGGATGCATGTCACGGTTTTATTCTGGCATGTAGTTATTTTGGGTAACGAGGAAATAACGTTAAATCTCATGGTTTTTCAAAGGAGTTCGGCACAGCGCCGCTTACCTTGATGAGGATGGATGGATGTTCTTCAGGACCCGGACCGGGACCTGGACCCGGACCTGGACCCGGACTCTGACTCAGCGGTTCGGTCCATGTACCGGGCCAGCAGGGCCACTGATGTAACGCGGGGCCGGTAACGGTAACGCCGTCGGTACCGCGTTACCGGTACCGGTGGACCGTGAAGCTGCACCGGGACCAGGGGTTCGGGGTCCGAGGGTTCGGTCCAGGCCGGCTCGGTTCAGGCCGGCTCGGTTCCGTCCCTGTATGTGGTTCTCGGGTTTATTTCCAGCTCGGCTTCACTTTAGTTTACGTTTCTCCACGGTGACTCCACTTCCGCATCTCCGCCTGACGTCACGGCCATGTGAAGTGACGTCAAACCAACCAGACCAAAACTGGACCAACCAGAAGTCACGTCGGTAATGAAAACAGTCAGTAAATATACATATATACATATGTATATATATATATATATATATATATATATATATATATATATATATATATATATATATATATATATATATATATATATATATATATATAATTTATTCTTTATTTCATTCATTAAGAGAAAAACAAAACAGTTCAATATAATTACAACAAATCTCTTTCCTTGAATGAAAGGGAACAGAAAGAAGACTAAGCTTTTTTTATCTGTCCCTTTCCCCTAAGAAATTATGAAGAAATTAATGTAATAATAAAAACAAATTACAAATTACGCAATTAAAAAAAAACACTTTCCATTAAACGTAATATACATATATATACATATATATGTGTGTGTGTATATATACATATATATATATATATATGTGTGTGTGTATATATACATATATATATATATATATATATATATACATATATATATATACATATGTAAATATATATATATGTATACACATTGATATACATATACACACACATATATATATATATATATATATATATATATATATATATATATATATATATATATATATATATATATATATATATATATATAAACACAATGTGGGCGTGTCCTCGTCTCTTCCAGGACCACTAAGTCTCTGTTGAGGTTAATTTTAGTCTAATAATTATAGCGTCCTGTGTCTTTAACTGTCTGTCTCCTTGTGAACATCATGTGACAGATTTCAGTCTCTCTTTTATCATCATATCATTATCTCTCTCTAAAAGCTCCAGTGGAAATTAGAAAGAAAGTTCGGATTTAAATTCACTTTAATGGAAGATTTCTCATAAATAACTTTAATTTCTAAGTATTCAGTGATTTTCTCTCTCTGGACATTTACTGTGGCATTTGGTGAAATTTATTTCAGCTTTGTGTTTTCTTAAGTGTGTAACACCACATCCGACCACATGGGGGCAGCGTGTTACTAGGAAGTTACTGTGAGACAGAGATTGTGTAAGAAGAACTGGTTAAACCGCTGGTGACGTGACTCATCACTCAGAAGAGCCTGGTGAAACTTCAGTTTTATTTATATAGCATCTAATACAGCATAGTTGTCTCCTGGATGTTTCCAGAACCAGAACATGAACATAAACCCCCGAGCAATTATTACAAACAATGGCAGATAAAAACTCCCCTAGTGCGAGAAAAACCTTAAGCCAAACAGTGGCAAGAAAAACTCCCCTTTAGGAGGAAGAAACCTTGAGCAGGACCTGGATCATAAGGGGGGACCCTCCTGCCGAAGGCCAGACTGGGGGGGTCTGGGACGTCAGCAGCACAGCAGGCAGGTGGAAGCAGCAGCGGGATGACCAGAGGGGGGGGGGTGCAGGCAGGTGGAAGCAGCAGCGGGATGACCAGAGGGGGGGGGGGGGCAGGCCAGGCCAGAACGCAGCTCCCGAGGCTCCGGCCTGCAAACATGCACAAAAGAGAAAAAAGGGGGGCAGCACAAGAAACTACAGGAGCGATGGACAAAAATGATAGCTATGAGATATTTATAATAAATAAAAATGGTAATGGAGAAGAGAGGCAGGGAAGAGGAGAGGAGAAGAAGGGTGAGAGGCACCGCCCAGCGGATCATGTCGGTCCCCCCTGCAGCATAGGCCTATAGCAGCATATCTACCACCAAGCTATATTTGAGACTAACTATTATAGTCTTGTTCTATAGCTGCAATTATTGGCCCTTTTGCACTAGTCCTTACTCGGCCCGGCCTCGGCTCGTCACGCCTCTACCCGTTTTGTCCCCGTGTGTTTTTCCACTGCCAGGTGAGAAGTGTGCAGGTTGGGGTGAAGCTGCTGTCACGTACTCGATTGCGCAACCGCTTTGTTCATGTCGGCGCTGATCAGAAATCAGCTGGAGCCGCGAGCGGCTGAGAGTAAAACAGCCCGTCTACATCCCTTTTTTAATTCTCTCGTCAGTCACCAGGTTTATGAACATCTGCACCTCAGAGTTGGATCACCAAACAATGTTTTGTGCTTTAGTATAACATCGCCGCGAGCCGCGCTGACTCCCGCTTCCTGATTCAAATGTCTGACGGCCCCGCCCCCCGACCAATCAGTGGCGCCGAGGGTGGTGACGTCAGAAATAGTCCCGGCTCGGGCCGCTCGGTGGCGCAGTGGGTTAAGCAGCGGCTCATATACTGAGGCTAGTCCTCCTGCAGCGGTCGCAGGTTTGAATCCCGGCCTGCGCACCTTTGTTGCGTGTCGTCCCCATTCTCTCTCTCTACCCCTTTCCAGTCTGCATCTTCAATAAAGGGCCACTAGAGCCCAAAAAAAAGAAAGTCCCGGCTCAGTCCAGATAGAACCTCGCCAGAATGGTTACAGAAAAAGTATCGGCTTGGAGCGGCTCTACCCGTCTCAGCCCCTAGTGCAAAAGCGCAAGACGGGGCCGTGGCGGGTAGAACCGAGGTGGTACTAGTGCAAAAGGGCCATATGACTACTGACTCCAACACTAGAGTTTACACTACCTAGAGATTCACCAACACCAGCTAGAGGTTTACTAAACACTAACTATAGGCTTTACTAAACAGAGAGGTTTTAAGTTTAGTTTTAAAAAGGTGGAGGTGGTGTCAGCCTCCTTAACCCAGATTGGAAGTTGGTTCCATAGTAGTGGTGCCTGATAGCAGAACGCCCGCCCTCCAAATCTACATTTAGATACTCTAGTAACTACGAGTAAACCTGCACTCTGAGAGCGGAGAGCTCTGCCAGGAACATAAGGCACTATCAGGTCTTGTAAATAATCTACGTCTCTGCAAACGTCAGTTACGTTGCAGCAACAAGCAGGAACCTGCTCCAATAGGACTTGGTCCACGTAGCTCCTCTGTGGACACATCTCTAAAAGACAGGTTGTCTCCTCCTCAGACCCATGATGCTTTGCTGCATCCAGATTCATTCTTATTTAAAAATGTCTCCGTCTCCCAGTCTTGCTGTTGCCGTTGGTTCATTCAATTTTATTGTATAGCGTCTAATACAACAGATGTTGTCTCTAGACGCTTTCCAGAGATCCAGAACATAAACATAACCCCCCCCCCCCGAGCAGAACCAGAACTGGAACCGGTTTGGTGAAAAAGGGGCATGTCAGAAACCAAGTCCAGACAGAATATACAAAAGTGACAAAAAAGGCTTTATTTTTCTCAATAAAAACACAAAAAAAACATTGAGGACTTTTCCAGTAAACACTTCAGGTCTTCATTGTTCTGTTTTCCACCGAACTCAGACACATTTATCACGTTAAATACATTTATAAATAAGAAACAACATTTAGCTTTTAAAGGTCTTTATAAATAAGAAACATTTAGCTTTTAAAGATCTTTAAAATAAATAAATTCCCCCGGAAGCCTCAGACTCCAGCAGCCAATCAGGCGCCATCATACAGAGGGGGCGGGGCTAGTTTGTAGCAGGTAGACGGTTGCCATGTAAACGATTCGGGCGAGGATGAGGCGGGAACGAGACACCTCACCCCAGGTGAGGCTGGGGCTGAAGGCCCCGGCCCTCAGGTGAGGCCCCGCCCCCTCTACTCGGCCTTGGCGCGGCAGGTAAGTCTGGTAGAAGAGCAGCAGGTAGCTGAGGTACATGAGCACCGCCGAGGTGAGGTCCAGGCCCCGCCCCCTCTACTCGGCCTTGGCGCGGCGCCGCAGGTATGTCTGGTAGAAGAAGTTGCAGAACAGCAGCAGGTAGCTGAGGTACATGGCCGCCGCCCAGCCGATGTTCTGCAGCCGCGACGGGCAGTCGCCCTGCTCCATCCAGGTGAACACCAGCGCGCTCACGGCCACGCCCATCAGCATCTGCAGGATCTGGGCGCTGGTGATGCACACGGCCAGCGGGCGGGGCACGCGCAGCCCCGCGGCGCGGGCGGCGTAGTAGCTGTACATGAGCGCGTGCACCGTGTAGTTCATGGTCATGAACCAGCCGCCGCCGGCCACCATGTCCTTGTAGGAGTACCAGGAGTACAGCAGCACCGTGATGTGGTGGTACCAGTGCAGGAACAGCAGCTTCTGCTTACGCAGAACCACGAACGCCGTGTCGCCTGGAATACAGGGAGGTCAAGTTTATTTATGTAGCACATTTAAATACAACCCAGGTCGATCAAAGTGCTGTACGGTGAACATTAAACAATACCAAAAGAAAATACAGTACAAAGTGCAGAAACAATGAAATCACTAATGTACTAGGGTGATCTTTAAAATAGTAATAAAAATAAGACAAAGTGTACAATTCTTTTCAAGCCAATGAAAAGAAATACGTTTTCAAAATGACTTAAAAACCTCAGATCCAATATTTAGTGGCAAGATATACATATTTTACCAGTTCTAATAAATATTCCTGGCATTATCATGATATATGTATGTATATAGTATGGGGATATCATTTTGTTGTATTATAAAATTATGTTATATTAGGATGTTATTAGTGCCACAGCTGTGCCACGAGGCACGCCTCCTCCACAGCTATGTAATAGCAATGGAGGAGGAGCACTATTGTTATCCTGCATGTTTATTATTCATTTTCCGGACAGATTTCGGTTTGCTACTTCTACTACAGATTTAGGAGGACCCAGGCGAATCATGTATCAAAAAGTGCGTCTCGATCGGGAATAGTGTGCTATGACTTTTGGTGTTGAAATTCCCATTTTTACCCTAAGTTATTCCCAAAAAACAGGCCAAAAAAAACCCATTCAAAGTGGATGGGAAAAGGTAAAAAAAAAAAGCTGAAAATTCACCTTTTTTCTAAGTCACCTAACTTTCTCATACTTGCACATAGAAATGTCATTCAAACTTGAAAACGGAGGAAAACTTCTCTTCTCTCCAAAACACCAAACTGTTTTTTCCTAAGATGTACACTTCTCAAAATATGAGCACTCAAGCGAGGACTGGAAATCACTTTTTCGTCAAATCTAGAGTGCGGAATGTCAGTTGGTAGAGTGGGAGAAACAGTAAAAAAAATAACCTGAATTTTTATTTGTAACTCGAGCTCACGGCCAAACCGTAAAAAGGAGACAAATAATTTTTGGTCAGAATGTAGACATAGGTGTTGGGATTCATAAAATGTGACTTTGACAGGCGGGGTATGCACAACATTTAAACGGTTGAAGACCCCTGCTCTATATGATAATTATCCCCCTCCTCCAGGCCCCGCCCCTCCTCAGGCCCCGCCCCCTCACTCACCCAGCTCCGGGGCTTTGCTCAGCACGAAGGCGTAGGCCCAGAACTTGCTGACGGGTCCGTTGTAGAAACTCTGGTCACAGATGGAGCAGCGGAACCCGCCGGACCGGAGGACGTGGAGCATGTAGGACCCGGTCCGGACCGCGCCGCCGATGCTAAAAACACAAACAAACACCCGTCAGAAACCAGTTACACCTGGACCAGAACGACCCGGTCCGGTGCTAAAAACACAAACACCAGGGATGTCAGATACCTATAATATTCGTATATAATAATATTATTTAATGTCATCTTGTTTGGGCCAGGATAAACCGGAAAACTCCCCCTCCCAACGGCAGGAAGTGCTGCCGTTACCATGGTAACAACTCCCCCTCCCAACGGCAGGAAGTGCTGCCGTTACCGTGGTAACAACTCCCCCTCCCAACGGCAGGAAGTGCTGCCGTTACCGTGGTAACAACTCCCCCTCCCAACGGCGGGAAGTGCTGCTGTTACCGTGGTAACAACTCCCCCTCCCAACGGCAGGAAGTGCTGCTGTTACCATGGTAACAACTCCCCCTCCCAACGGCAGGAAGTGCTGCTGTTACCATGGTAACATCTCCCCCTCCCAACGGCAGGAAGTAGTATGTCCAAATTAATGCTACTACTGATATTTACTCAAAAGTTTGCCAAACATAAGTATACTTTGAGAACCTCGTTGATCAGCAAGACCGAACTGGACACACCCCCCCCCCCCCGTGATGTCATCCACACCTTTCCTGCCTGGGACACACCCACTTCTGTCAATCATAATTTACCAGTTCTGCTATCTGACGCTAACTTCTGATGCTAACTGACCCGATTCAACGTTGGCTCTAATCAGATCTGTCCAGAACCGAGGAGCAGAACCCCCCCAGGACCATGACCCCGGTGGTCCCGGGGGGTTCTGGACCTGAAAGGTTTGTGGTTTACCTGAACAGGGCCAGACTCAGCGACCACAGAACCAGTGGCAGGCGCAGATCCATGCGGGGGCGGGGCTTCATGTAGCTCCGCCCCCCGAACACCAGGGCGGCGTAGACGAGACTGAAGAGGAACGAGCAGGACCTGGAACCAGAACCAGAACAGAACCAGTTAGAACCAGCAGGACCTGGAACCAGAGAAGAACCAGTTAGACTGAAGGTGGTGGACCCGGGTCCAAATCCGGTCCCAGAGCTAAGCAGCGGGATGCCCACCCGCCTCTGGTCATCTCGCTGCTGCTTCCACCTGCTTAATACCATGTTGTTAAAAACCTAAGGCGCATATATACATTTCACACACACACGTATATGTGTGTGTGTGTGTGTGTGTGATATATATATATATATATATATATATATACACATATATACACACACACACACACACATCGATAGGGGGGGACAAACGGGTCTGTTGTCCCGGGCCCAGGGTGGGGGCCCAGAACTGGAAAAAAAAAAAAAAAAAAAAAAAAAAAAAAAATACAGTCTCATTAAATTATGGAATCATTTTTCAAAATGTTTCAAAATATGCCTATTTGTGGAAAATATGTAGTATTTGAGTTACATAAAAGCTTGTTATTTGTTTTCTTCCTAATTGTCCTTGCGGTCAAGAACCCCCAACACAAAAATGGTTTGGCCGCTGATCAAAATTTGACGTTATCATTTCTGATAACGTTCAACCATTAGAACGGTCAAAATGTCCGGTCAGCACAAGTCCGGTGCTCAGAAAAGAAGAGAAAAGAGAAGAAGAGAAGAAGAAAATAGAGGCCTCAGAGATTCTCTACACAAATATTTTAAAAAGGTGGTGACGGTGAAGCTGGAATTAATAAAGTCAGCGTAGAGCAAGGTAAGAAACAGTTACGTTTACCAACCTTGTAACTTAACCTAACTGGCTAGCTCTAATGTTAACGTCCATTAGCTTGTATAAAAACCTGATGAGCAGAGAGAGAGGAGAGGAAGAGGAGAGGAAGAGGAGAAGGAGAGATCCGGGACCAGGGGGGCCAATCTTAGATTATTTTGTCCGGGGCCCCGGCAGGACTGTCAGCTGGCCTGATTATTTTTTATTATATACATTTATTTTTTGCTTTTACCACTAATCCAACTACCGGACCGGGACCAGACAGAACCGAGGGGGGGGTAACACTGATTGGTCCATCTCGGAGGGGGCGGGGCTTGTCCAGTCACACCTCAGACACAATAACACATTTAAGCAATTAAAAACACGTCGTCATGCCAACGGACCCCGCCCCCCTGTCAGGTCCAATCAGGGTTCTGCAGAACCGGGTCCACCAGATAGTCCATGAATGACTCCATGAATGATCCTGCAGCTCCGCCCGGGGCCGAACCAGAACGAACCGGACCGACTGGATCTCAGGTGAGACCTGCATACCTGGGCCGTGACGTCACCCCGAACCGGAGCGGAGAAACAGACGAGGGAGGAGGATCCCGTGGAGACATCCAGGACCCGGACCCAGACCGGGACCGGGACCAGCACCAGAACCAGCACCGGGACCAGCACCGGTGTCGTTCCAAAAATTGATTTCCTGCCAGAATCTGATTTCTCCCCTAAATGGGTCTTTACCTGCCAAAAATTGATTGAAGGCCAAATACAAAAGTTGTTTCTACCTAAAAATATGATTTGCTCTGTGATTTATTCCCTACTTCTTTTTTTATTATTTCTTTCCTACAAAAGCAAATGAAATGCAATGTATTTATCAATGGAAACTGATCGACCAAACAAACTTCATCTTCTTGAGCTTCATAATATAAACACTAGAGCTCACAGGATTGCTGTTAACTCTTTTAAAAGGGCCATTACAACACAAAATAGGCATTTTCACCTGCCAAAAATTGATTGAAGGCCAAATACAGCTAATGAAAAGTTGTTTCTGCCTAAATATGATTTGATTTCATTCTTGAGCTTCATAATCTGAAAATCTGACGTTTTAGCGCAATCGCTCAACGGGCTGCTGTATAATAATATAATAATAATATTATTAGTGATAATAATAAAAGTAGTGCTCCTGCGGCCAGAAATCAGATTCTGGCAGGAATCACTTTTTGGCACGACACGGTACCGGTTCTGGTCCTGGTGGGTCTTTACCTGCCAAAAATTCTGGGCTGCAGGTTCAGATGTTTCACTGATTTAACACCTGATTCTGATTAATCACCAGCTCATCAGAGTCTGATAGTTCTGTTGAGGACGCAGCTCCTTTATCACGGTGTGATTAAAAAAGGGACGCATGTAAAACCTGCAGGACACCGGCCCAGAACCAGGTCCAGGACACCGGCCCTGGAGGACTGGGGTCCGACACCTGATTCAGAACCTGCAGCGGGTGAAGGCTGATTTATGGTTCCGCGTCACACAAACGCAGAGCCTACGGCGTAGGTTACGCGGCGACGCAAACAATATGGTGTGCGTCGCCGCGTAACCTACGGCGTCGATTTAACGCAGAACCATAAATCAAGCTTCAATCACGGTGACGGGACCAGCCGCGTCACGACACACCTGGACGGATCCACGCGGGTCCGACACACCTGGACGGATCCACGCGGGTTTCGGTCCACTCACCAGTTCTCCTGCATCCACGCATGCGCCCCGCGCTCGTCGAAGCGCTGCTCGAACCCGAACTCCTCCAGGTCCAGGTGAGGCTGGAGGTCCGAGTGGTTCTGGTTCAGGTCCAGGTTCTGGTCCAGGTCCAGGTGCAGCATCATTGCGATCCTCGTGGGTAATAAACAGCAGTCACTTCTCGCAGGTTCGATCCTCTGTCCCACGCGCACCTGCTGCCGCATTTAAGCTGCTGTCGAGGGGGCGGGGCTTCGGGACACACCTGTCGGGGGCGGGGCCTGGAGACACACCTGTCCGCGTGTCATTCATACCTGGCTGATGAGCTCACCACCAGTGTGGAAAGTTCACACATCAAGAAATTTACTGGATATAAAGTTATAACCTCCATCCGTGACGTCACGGGTGGTGAAGAACGACTATGTGTGTATAGTTATATATATTTATATATATATATATATATATATATATATATATATATATATATATATATATATATATATATATATATATATATATATATATATATATATATATATATATATATAAAGTAGAGCAAAGAAGAAGCAGAAATGACGGGAATTGCGTCATTCCTATTTTTTTTTTCTTCATTTTTTTCCAATTTTTTTCTCTTTTTCCTCTTTATCTTTTTTTCCTTTCTTTTTTGCCTCTTTATCATTTTTCCTTTTTTTTCATCACTTTTGCCTTCCTTTTTTTCCTCTTTATCATCTTTCCTTTTTTTCATCACTTTTTCCTTTTTTTCATCTCTTTTCTCCTTTGTCCTCTTTTTTCATCATTTTTTTAAAAACTTTTTTCCTCTTTTTTCATCTTTCTTCTTTTTTTATCTTTTTTCCTCTTTGTCTTTTTTGATATTTTTTTCCTCTTTTTTTCATCTCTTTTTTCACTTTTTTCATCTTTTCCCTTTTTTTCCTCTTTCATATTTTTTCATCTTTTTTTCCTTTTTTTCCCCTTTTATTCATCTTTTTTATCTCTTTTTTCCCTCTTTTTTCATTGTTTTCCCTCTTTCTTTTTTTCCTTTTTTCATCTCTTTTTTTCCCTTTTTTTCATCTTTTTTTTCCCTTTTTTTCATCTCTTTTTTTTCATCTTTTTCCTCTTTTTTTTCCCTTTTTTCAGCAAGTTCTTCTAAACCTGGAGAAAACAAGACCAGGAGGAGACTAATCACTTCATAAATGGAATGAAGGATATGAACATTTCTGCATTTGTAGACGGTAGAAAGTACCGGGATAGAAGATTTACAAGAAGGTGAGAGAAAAGTTTTCAGCAGCATTTGTAGGAACGCCACACCAGATCAAGCTCCGCTGGAAGACGCTGGACTGGAAAACGTCAAAAACACGCTGGTTATTGTTGTTGTTGTGGATTTGGATCCAGGAAGAAAAAGCAGAAATGACGGTAATTGCGTTATGATGTTCTCCGTGCGTCGCTGGTTTGATCCAGATAAATGATTCATCACCATGGATACAGGGATAACCCTGTCAGCTCAGCATGGAAACACATTATTCCCAATGTTTCAGGAACCGGAATATTGACCTGAACCCCAATTTTGACTGATGTAAACGTAGTCAGTGACTCCAACATTGTTGCTGGAATCCGGTCTGGTCAGGTTGGAAGATTCCTAGAAGCAGAAACAGACAGAGTTCAGCTCTGGTGTTCTACAGATAAAGATCAGCACGTCGGCAGGTGGAACCCTCCCCAGGTACGACCATG
>NC_084603.1:1657664-1680164 GCF_033807715.1 Cololabis saira
ATGAAGCCCCGGGCCCTCAGATTCTGGCCCAGCGTCTCCCCGATGCCCGGCAGGGCCGTCACCGGCTTGTCCTCCATCGGCTCGTGCACGAAGTCCAGGTATTTCTCAGATATGGTTGCCATTCTGCTGTTTTTCTCTGTCGCTATCAAACAACAACTTCTGATCAGTCAGATAAAATGCAGAGTCGCGGAGCGCGAGTCCTCTGTTCCGCTGCTCTCCGCTCGGTCCCGTTTTAAGCCGGAGGGGTGTGGCTTCAGATCACACCTGTGGGTGGGGTGCGTACCCAGGCCTGGACCGGCCTTGGGAGAACCGGGAGTATTCCCGACACGCTTGTCTAAGATTGGCCTGCTATCCTACCGCCGGCATCTCTCTCTCAATCTTTTCTTTTTGGCACGCCGCCTATCTGACTTTTTAGAGAGAAGTTAGAGAGTCAGGCCCGGCCGATCAGAGGCCACTCAGGCCAGCAGCATGTGAGGAGGGCAAGGTTTGATTGGTTTGTTTCGATTAACACCCGCCCAACAGTCCGTATCAACCAAACAGACAGCACGTGGAGGAAGGTGTGTAGCGATGGGACCAGGAGACAAGAGGGGATAAGGAGACAAGTCCAGACGAGGGGACCAGGAGAATTTTGGCCTGGACAAAAGTGACACCAAGGCTTTTAATAAGAGAACTCTTTTTGGAACCAAAGGGGCCCAGAGCATCAACAGAGTCATTAAAACAGCCGGATGTCCAAACACAGTAACCTCCGGTGTGTCCTAGGTCCATCCATCCAATACAGATGTCCAAGCCACCTCAGCTGACTCCTCTTAATGCGGCTCGACTCCTAGCTCTTCCCGAGTGACCGAACTCCTCACCCTCTCATATCTAAGGGAGCGTCCAGCCACCCTGCGGAGGAAACTCATCACTAAGGGAGGAAACTCATCTCTAAGGAGGAAACTCATCTCTAAGGGAGGAAACTAATCTCCAAGGGAGGAAACTCATCTCTAAGGGAGGAAACTCATAACTAAGGGAGGAAACTCATCACTAAGGAGGAAACTCATCTCTAAGGGAGGAAACTAATCTCCAAGGGAGGAAACTCATCTCTAAGGGAGGAAACTCATCTCTAAGGGAGGAAACTAATCTCTAAGGGAGGAAACTCATCTCTAAGGGAGGAAACTCATCTCTAAGGGAGGAAACTCATCTCTAAGGGAGGAAACTCATCTCTAAGGGAGGAAACTCATCTCTAAGGGAGGAAACTCATCTCTAAGGAGGAAACTCATCTCTAAGGGAGGAAACTCATCTCTAAGGGAGGGAACTCATCTCTAAGGGAGGAAACTAATCTCTAAGGGAGGAAACTCATCTCTAAGGGAGGAAACTCATCTCTAAGGGAGGAAACTCATCTCTAAGGGAGGAAACTCATCTCTAAGGGAGGAAACTCATCTCTAAGGGAGGAAACTCATCTCCAAGGGAGGAAACTCATCTCTAAGGGAGCATCCAGCCCTGCGGAGGAAACTCATCTCGGCCACAATGTATTCGCGATGGGACCTGGACCCCAGACTCAGTGACGCCCCACAGACCTGGGGCCTCATTTATCAACCGTGCGTACGCACAGATGTGTGCGTAAGAACACATGTGTAGGAACGTGTGTAAATTTAAGCACAACTCTGACCATGATTACGCACAAAACCTAGCGGTAGAACAGTGAAACTACAAATAGAACCCATTAAAAGAGTCACAGCGTTCAGCGATCTCAAACTTCACACATGTTCCCCGTTTCCTCCAATTAATAAAATTCTCCATTAGTAATTTAGACAGTTTGAATAATTGGTGTGACAAGCTATAAAAGACAGCTGTGGCAGGACGACCTGAAAAGAAAATACAAGTACCATGGCTTATCTTGCACTGTTTTCAAAGAGCTGATCTGTTAAGTGAGAGACAGAGAGGCTTCTTTCAATCTCACTGTACCCAGGTACTTTGACAATAAAGTATATTCTTCTTCTTCTTCTTCTATTCTCAGCAGGTAGCGCTTCCCCAAAAAACATTGTGATGGATCTATGCCGTGATTTACAACCTATGTTGGAGCAAGAGACCAAACGCACCAAAGCCATCCCAGTCACATCCAGCTCCGTCCACCCTGGGATGTTTGTCCACTGGAACATTTCAGAGAGAGATTGGAGACATGCGGCATTTCGCAGCCGACACTAAGCAGAATCATGCCGGCAGTGTTGGATGCAATAATTTCTTTGGTCCTAATTTACACCCAGTTTCCATACACACATCACCAACAAGTCGAAATTAAACGAGGATTTCACACCATCACCGGATTCCCAAACATAATTGGAGCTATAGATTGCACCCACATCGCCATAAAAGCACCATCACATAATGAATTCAGTTACGTGAACATGAAAGGATTTAATTAAATCCATGCACAAATAATCTGCAATGCAACTATGTCTCTGTTGCCCGTCGTTGCCCGGTGGCCTGCAGGAATGCAACACTCATTTATTCTGCAGAACAGCTCTATTGGTCTTTGCACCTCCAAGCAGGAGCTTTTGACTCCAACCAAATCTTAATTTATATGGATAATCTTCCAAGAAATATATCAAACATGGTCAACATAATTATTTTACTAGCTAAATATCACATACATAAATGCAAATGGAATAACAGCAAACCCTCCATTGTACATCTGAAAAATGAATGTAAACTGTACTTAGCGTCTCTTAAACTGATGCGTGAAAAAAACGCTATTGCCAAAAGCTTATATGAAACGATGTCTTTGTTTCTTAATTTTTATTAATACACTTTCCATAGCTTGTCAGTAAATTTATCTTTTTTTTTGCTCTCAACCCCCCAAAATGTTAAATATCTGTAGATAATTGATTGTTTCGTTTCATGTGCCTTTTATTGTAAACCCTACAGAATTTTGTTCAATAAAGTTTTGTTAAAAAAACAACCTCCTAGCATGAGCTGTTGTTGCTGCCATATATGGTCATTATTTAAGGGATTGTTGCTCCATATATGGTCATTATTAAAGGGATTGTTGCTACCATATATGGTCAATTGGAGGCGTTTCTGAATGTAATGACTGTAACCATGCACGAGCAAGGCAGTTAAGAACAGGTGGGATTTATCATCACTGACTACTTACTAGTGTAGCGGATTTTTTTGTACTTACACACATTCTAAATTTCATTCCTACGACAGAATTTAGAACCTTTTCTACGCACGGTTGATAAATGAGGCCCATGGACCCCAGACTCACTGACCCCCCACAGAGGGACTCGGTCCAATGCCTTACAAAGCGCATGTAAACTGGTTGGGTAAACTCCCATGATCCCTCATCCCCCTGCGGAGGGTCTAGAGCTGGTCCAGTTCACACCGCGGTGATAGATCTGGTGATCAGCATCTGATTAATATAATGGTAAATAATTACCATTAATATTTAAAATTCATGTTTCTGATGTTCTACAACTCACGCAGGATCAGGACATTACTAGGTTTGTTTCTGGTCTCGGTCTTGAACTGAACTGTCTACCCCATTGTCCTGACATGACCAGGGGGGTATTCCAGGAAGCAGGTTTTGTGAAAACTCTGAGTTTGTTAAGCCTGAGATGAGGGAAACCCGGAGTTTTCAGTTCCAGAAAGCGAGTTAACTCAAACTCTGAGTCAGTTACTACGACAACTGAGCCTCTGAACCTAACCTGCTCGCTAGCAGGTTTACTTCCATAAACCCTGAGTTTCTCTCTGTCTCCTGCCTCAGTGGCGTCAATTCAGCCAATGGGCCTTTACAATACACATCTGTTTTCTGCACCACGGACAGCAAGAGCAGAGTTAAAGAGCAGAAAAAGTATCTGACAAACGCAATTTAACTCATTCGGTTCACTTTATTCACTATGTCAGTGCAACAATATCACAGGGATATCCCAGTTTAACTTCAATTCAATTCAATTCAATTCAATTCAATTTTATTTATATAGCGTCTAATACAACAGAGTTGTCTCTAGACGCTTTCCAGAGACCCATACCCAGAACATAAACCCCCGAGCAATTATTACATAAACAATGGCAGGTAAAAACTCCCCTAGTGGGAGAAAAACCTTAAGCCAAACAGTGGCAAGAAAAACTCCCCTTTAGGAGGAAGAAACCTTGACCAGGACCAGGCTCATAAGGGGGGACCCTCCTGCCGAAGACCAGACTGGTGGGTCAGGGACGGCAACAGCACAGCAGGCAGGTGGAAGCAGCAACGGGATGACCGGGGGTGGGGACCACAGGCCAGCACGCAGCTCCCGAAGCTCCGGCCCAATCAGCAAGTCCCAGGTTGGGGTGCAGGGTCGGGGAAAGGTTGAAAAGGGGCAGGGCCAGGGAGAGGAGTCTTGAGGGACGAACCTTCTCCCCCGCCCAAAAGGGGCCGTTACCCTGCCCCTCTCACTCCCACACTGCAGGTTCAGGTGTCCGGCAAAGGATGCTGCAACATGGACAAAAGAGAGAAAAGGGAGGAGAAGGGGGGGCCAGCACAAGAAACCACAGGAGCGACTCTGACACACTAAAGTTTACACTACCTAGAGATTTACCAACACCAGCTAGAGGTTTACTAAACACTAACTATAGGCTTTACTAAACAGAAAGGTTTTAAGTTTGGTTTTAAAGGTGGAGGTGGTGTCAGCCTCCTTAACCCAGATTGGAAGTTGGTTCCATAGTAATTATGCCTGATAGCAGAACGCCCGCCCTCCAAATCTACATTTAGATACTCTAGGAACTACGAGTAAACCTGCACTCTGAGAACGGAGAGCTCTGACAGGAACATAAGGCACTATCAGGTCTTGCAAATAATGCGGAGCTAAGCCGTTTTTGGGCTTTATACGCAAGTAATAAAATTTTAAATTGGATTCTGAATTTTACGGGTAACCAATGGAGCGACGCTAACACTGGAGAGACGTGGTCTCTCCTGCTAATTCCTGTCAGTACTCGTGCTGCTGCATTCTGGATCAGCTGGAGCCTATTCAGCAAATTACTTGGACATCCTGCTAACAACACATTACAGTAATCTAGTCTAGAAGATACAAACGCATGAACTAGTTTTTCTGCATCACTCTGCGAGAGGATTTTCCTAATCTTTGCAATATTACGGAGATGGAAAAAGGCTATTTTACAAACCTGATTGACATATGGTTTAAACGACAAATCCTGATCGAAAATAACACCAAGGTTTCTCACAGTTGCACTGGAAGCCATCGCAACACCATCTAATCCCTTCCTAAGATGCTCTGGACCAAGAATGATAACCTCTGTTTTATCTGAATTTAGAAGCAAGAAATTTCTGGACATCCAGTCCTTGATGTCCCTAAGACATGCCTGAAGTTTAACTAACGGTTCTGTCTCATCCGGCTTCATAGACAAATAGAGCTGCGTATCATCAGCATAACAATGAAAGTGTATGCCGTGATTCTGGATTATACTTCCCAACGGCTGCATGTATAAACTGAACAAGATTGGCCCTAGCACTGAACCCTGCGGAACACCATAACAGACCCTTGACTGTTCTGAAGAAACCTCATGTACATGAACAAACTGGAACCTGTCAGATAGGTATGATTTAAACCAACATAGAGCTGTCCCTTTAATCCCAACAACATGCTCTAACCTGTGCAGTAAAATGCCATGATCTATAGTGTCAAAAGCAGCACTGAGGTCCAGTAGAACCAGTATGGACACTAATCCCTTATCTGACTTCAAACAGTTAAAGTCCAAATGCAAAAAGGAGAGGGAGGAGCAGAAGAGAGAAAGAGAGAGAGAGTAAAAAAAAAGTCAAATATTTCCCTTAAACAGATTTATATGAGGGTAGGGTGATTTGATATATCAGGACATTACTAGGTTTGTTTCTGGTCTCGGTCTTGAACTGAACTGTTTTCCTGATATGATCTCCCCATTCCTTCACTCCCTCCCCTCACTGTCAAACCTTCGTATATCAGCATCTGTCCTCCTGTGGTTCATGTCTGAACTCGCAGGAAGATTATTTGTTTTTTTTTTAACCCAAAGTGTCATGGTTTCTCAGGATGCTTTCAGACCTGTGGCCCGTTTGTTTTGTTCCAATTAAGGGGCTAAATCGATACAGTTGTTTCGTTTCTCGTTTGTGGGGTTTGTGTTCACAAGAAAACCGTCTGTAGCTTCAAAGCTGTTAACAAATGAACCAACTGTTCACTGATTGGTCAGGAATGAACATGGAATGAGTTTCCTCTTCCATACCCCAGGATAAACAACGAACCCCTTTCACAGAGAGGGTGCAAAGGCGGATTTATGGTTCCGCGCTACACCTACGCAGATCTTATATTTTACTCTCTAAATCTGCATCTAAGTTTGTATATGCATCCATGTTCCAGTATATGCATATATTCTGTATCCATTCTTCAATCCATTACCTTATACCTGTATCAAATACTTTGATATCAGTTACATCAGCCATGCTTCATTATCCTCTTCTAGCTTTTTCTAGCTCTTTAAGGTCTCTTATCATCCTAGCCTGTGAACCTTCTTGTTCTCTTATCCATACGTTGCCATTTCGGGTCCATGTTGCTGTGATTTTTTTTCTGTTTTCTTAACATCATTGCTTCTTGTGTGATGTCCCCATTTTCTTTTGTTAAGTGTTTGTTTAAGTCTACATTAGTATTCTTTGCTTGCATTAATAAATCATTCCTCTGCTTTCTACTGATGAATCTTATGATGATAGCAAGTTTTGTCTTCTCTGTCTTTCTTGGTAATGTGTGACAAACAGAAATAGCATCATTTGAATGTTTATGTGCTTACTGTGCAGAATGCCCACCACTTGTTGCTCCAATGTCAGCAGTTCTTCCTGTGGGGCGTCTTCTGTAGTCTCCAAGTTTGCAGTAGCTCGAGCATATGTGCGGTGTCGAGTTTCCAGACCTGTTAATACAGAATCGTCTCTTTTTGTGTATTGTTCCAGTTCATCCACCCTCAGCTCCAGCACAGTTATCTTTCTGTCTTTCTCTATTAGCATGGCTTTCAATTTTTTTTTACCTCCCTCCAATTAGTCGTTCCTGCTTTGATGTGGGTTTTGTCAGCTCACCTGACATGAAGGTTAGAGATCTTTAATCTCTTCCAGATCGTAGTTGTTATGTCTTTGTCCCGTGTACGGTTTCTTCCGTTCAGTATTCCTTCTTCACCAGCCGCTGGCAATTGGATGGGAAGAAGAATTGTAGTGTGTTAAGGGCTCCTCGGCGTCCCCACCAGCGTGTCTCCTCACCCGCGTCTCACCGGCGTCTCACTGGTGTCTCAACGTCGTCGCTCGCTCCTCCACCCATCTTTGGGAAGATAAAATCTTCCCCAAATAGTACTGCTTGTTTGTGGAAGTTAGATAACGTCACAGGAAGCTTAGATACTTTAAAATCACATTTAAGCAATAGATTTTATTAAATAGTTTTTTTAGGAATATGGTACCATATAGATTGAGGATGAGAGATGCATTCTTTCAACCATTTCACTCTAAAAGTTGCAACAACCGATTCAAATTCCATGGCTCTTAAACCACCATCATATTCTCTGACTAGTTGCGATTTACGTAGATAATGGGTTTTCTTTCTCCATATGAAGTTAAATATCAAGGAGTGAGGATTTTATTGCTTTTGGAGAGGTGTATAGAGAATGGCAAGGGTAGATAAGTCTTGAAAACCCTTCTGTTTTGGCAAAAAGTCTCGTGAGAGCCAATGATTAGAAGAATTTTGAATAGCTTTCAATCTGGGAGTAATATTCAAATAATTTCTAATAGAAAATAAATAAATATATCTTTTGTTATTACTAAACCGAGGTATTTGGGCTAATTTTTAACTAGGATATTAGCTATGTTGTCACTAGCAGAGCAGGCGGGGGGTAGAGGGGCCCACTGCTGCATGGGGACCCACCCCGAAGTGGGGGAAAAAAAAAGTGTGCTGAATAATAATAAGGAAAGTTGGACGAGGCGGGAGTTTTCCCCGAGGCCGCCGCAACATGGTCATCCGCCATTTTCTGGAAGGTGCGACTGGTTATCCTTCGAGCAAAGAACCGGACTTTTTCGCAGCAGAGACACGGACGACAACGGCTGTCGTCAGGACGTTCGTGTGGGTGAGGACGGAACGAGCAGATGAGTGGAGGCCAGGAGACGAGGACGTGTCTGGACGTGTCTGGAAATGTTGGAGGCCTTTGTCTGGCTACATGTTACTTCTTCATTGAGAGGTTGCATGAGTACTTCAAAGTCCAGTCAAATTTTACCTGTATAGCAGATAAACACGGCTGAGCTGCAACCAAAGTGCTTCACAGAAAGTGCTTCAAAGCGAAGACATAAAAAAGGGACAAGAAAAGGGCTAAGAGATCAAATCTGAAAAAGACAATATAAATAGACATTAATTAAAAGCAAGGGAAAAAAGGTGGGTCTTTAACTGAAATTCAAAAATATGCAGAGACTGGGCCGCCCTGATGTGGAGGGAGGAGGGAGGAGGGGAGGGAGTTCCAGAGTCTGGAGGCCACAGCCAAGGCTCTGTCCCAGTTATAGTACCAGTAGTACCAGTTATAGTACCAGTAGTACCAGTTATAGTACCAGTAGTACCAGTTATGGTACCAGTAGTACCAGAGTCTGGGGGCCACAGCGAAGGCTCTGTCCCCCCTGGTTTTCAGCCTGGTCCTGGGCACTTCCAACAACAGTTGGTCAGCTGACCGGAGAGCTCTAGATGGGATGTGGTGGTGGAGAATATCAGACAGGTATGTGGAGAATCTCAGACAGGTATGTGGGGGCCAGGAGGCCGTGGAGGGATTTGTAAACGGTCAGGAGAAGTTTGAAATGAATACGGTAGCGGATGGGGAGCCAGTGGAGTGATGCCAGGACCGGGGTGATGTGATCTCACTTCTTTGTGTAAGTAAGGAGTCGAGCGAGTTTTGAATTAACTGCAGGCGTCGGAGTTGGGATTGGTCGATGCCGGTGTATAGGCAGTAGTCCAGTTGTGAAGTGACGAACGCATGGATGACTCTCTCCAGATCACTCTGTGGCAGGAAGGCTTTGGCCTTGGCAATAGTTCTCAAGTGGAAGCGAGGCCGGCTCTACGCAGGGGCAAGAGGGGGCAGAGCCCCCTTAAATAAATGTGTTGCCCCCTCAAATCAAAATTTTAGAAGTTGAGAAAGCACATTTTAATATACTCACAAAATTAATATACATTACAAGTTGACAAAATTATCTGCAGTAGCGGAAAAATCCGCCGAAAACGGGGCACACACGGCACAGTGTTGGCTTCCCTCTCATCTCTCTGTCCCTCCGCAGCACACACGCACGCACACACCCCTCAGCCCTCAGTAAACATCCAATCACTGTTGCAGTATGCAAATGAGCCCAGACGTAACCTGACAGTGTAGTGTCAGGTTTCAGCACGGCCACGGAGTGGGTTAGACTTCGAAGAAACAGCAGCGTTATTGAGAAGTCTATCACAAATAACTTGGACATGGATGAGTTTGTGAGAGTTTTTGCAAAGGGAAACAGGAGACTGCTGTTGTAGAGTGGAGTGGAGAGAAAAAAGAAGAGTGGAGAGGAGTGAGAGAAATGAGAGAGGAGAGGAGAGAAAGGAGTTTTTTGAGCTGTTAAGCTGCCAAAAAAAAAAAAAAAAATGTTCTACTGTATATCTGTTGTGTTTTATAAATTTGTTTGAGAAGATTTTTTATTATTATTCATAAGACTACCTATCAGTTTTGTAAATATTGACTATAGTCTGTGAAGTCCTACTTTAGGTTAACATATATTTGAGAATTAGGCCATCCAGTTAAGATAAATGTTGTTGGTTGATAAAATCTGGATGAAGGATGTTTTATTTTATTTTATTTTATTCATTTATTTTTTATTTATTTTATTTTTATTTTTCAGTTTCCCCCCCTGAGGGAATGAATGAATGAATTATTTTATTTTCGTGTCCGGACATTTAAATGACCCATCCCTCATGGGATTACAAACACACATTAATTACATAAAAAAATAAAAAATACAAAAAGAATACACCCACAGAAATACCGACCCACATGCACGCAGCCCCCCCATACCCAAGTCCATAATTAGATCATATAACTCACTCCACAACAGCCAGTACCAACCCTTACAATAATAATATGCAGTCCATGTCACAGAGAAACACACACAAATTGAGGATTTTATCCCATATAAATTACCTTTCTCCTTCTATCCCAGGCTTTAAATAAAAATTCAGAAAAAACAAAAATATTTTCAAAAAGATATTCAATTAAAACGCCTTCCTCCATACTTAACAGATCTAAATCAGGATTATAAATTCTTTCAAACAAAACGTGACGTAAATCATGATATAAAGGACAATATAAAAGAAAATGAATTTCACTCTCCACCACATTTAATTCACAGTACTGACATATTCTCTTTTCTTCAGGTTCACCTCTATATCTTCCTGTTTCAATATGCAGGGGTAATATACCACACCTTAACTGTGCACAGAGTGATCTCTTACTTTTAGCCAGATTATAATTAACATATTTTTCACATTCGTACTTTTTCTTAAATAAACAATAAGTTTGCAGTTTTGGCTTCTGCAGGATTTCTTTTACCCATAGTTGTGCATATTTAGACTGAATATGGTCATGAAATTCCTCTATCACTACCTTTTTCATTTGAAAATAATGTTCTTCAAGTCCTCCCTCTACTAATAAATCAAGTATTTCTGAGGCCCATTCACCACCAACTGAAAAATCCCAAAGAAAAACTTAGGGATTGCCACCTTATTGTGGTCAGGGGGTTTGCGTGCCTCAGTGACCTTAAGAGCTATACCAGCAGGAGCTTAGTCTTCAGGTGGGACACCCAAGTTGGACAGGTCTGAAGGTAGAGGCCTGACAAAGTGCAATCCGCTTCTCCAGGTTGGGGTTGGACACATAGCAAAAGACCCATTTCAATGAAGAAAGCATCGTTACTATAAGCACAGAAAAAAAAGTGGTGGAGCATGATGTGTACACATGATGCCCCCTTCACATTTCTGACTGCCCCCTCATATATGCATGCCTAGAACCGGCCCTGGGTGGAAGAAGCTTTTACGAACGACTGCACTGACCTGCTGCTCAAACTTAAAGGCATTGTCGAAAATCACGCCCAGATTTCTGACAGTGGGCTGGATGTTAGAGGCGAGAGGGCCCAGGGCATTGATAGAGAAGGCTGGAGAGGTTTTTCCAAAATCAATGGTCTTGGTCTTGCTCTCGTTGAGGTTGAGGAAGTTTCTGCCCATCCATGCTTTGATGTCAGCCAGACAGTCAAGCAGTGGATGGAGTGCAGCATCAGCCCTGAGGGGGAGATACAGCTGGACATCATCTGCATAACAGTGGAAGGAGATGTTGTGGTTAGTTATGATTTCCCCTAGGGGTAGAACGTACAGCAGGAAGAGGATGGGGCCTAGTATGGAGCCTTGAGGGACCCCGCAGGTGAGGGGGGCAGCAGACGAGATGGAATCACCAAGCTGTATAGCAAAGCTTCTGTTGGCCCGGTAGGACTGAAAAAATGTCAGGGCTGTGCCTTTGATGCCTACACGATGCTCTAGCCAAGACAGCAGGTGTTAGTGTTAAAGCAAGTTTGGAAAATGGGTAAACAAGTCGGGAGCACAAAAGAGAAAAGATCAAGAGCAGAGGAAGAATGTGGTGGCCTTGTGTTTCTCCCTGAAAAAAATGATTTTGATCAACACCAGTTCCTCCAACTCAACCACACTCAGCCAGACTGCAGCGACTGCCCACGCAGCGGATGAGAGGGGAAGGGAGGGAGCTGACAGCGGCGGGGATGAGCTTGAGGAGACAGCTCAACCCTCCACCTCCACAACATCCAGTCTGAATGAGAGAGAGGTGGAGGCTGGCAGTGGGGACTAAGTAAGTGTGGATGACGGCGCAACCCCCCCTTCAGTCTAATCAATCATATATTGATTTAAAACTCCACATCAAAGAACAGTACCCAACTGATCCATTCCTTTTCAAGGAGAAGCCTCTCACACCTGCCTTTGATAACTGGTTCAGTTATCAAAGAGTGTCCTTGATTGTCCTTCGACAATTATTAATAATTAATAAAGTAGATTATTTATCAAATTGAATTATCAAAATAAATGAACATACTGTGTTGTGCCACAACTTATATATATATATAATACTTATATTATATATATATATATATCATACTTATGTTATATATATATAATACTTATATATATATATATATATATATGTATATATATATATATATATATATATATATATATATATATATATATATATATATACACAATATATAAAATACATGGATATTAGATATATTAGAACACTGTTATGGGATTGTGTTATAGTGGGAGTTCCCGCCCCCCCGGTGTTGTCATGGAAACGGTTTGGCCCGACTGTTAAACAGGAAGTGCTGTGCGGCTGAGGTCTCTGACGCTAAAGCAAAGATCCTCTATACACAAGATAGCGCATTGCCGTTACTGGCAATGGTATGGAATGGTATACACTTCCTGTCTCCTAAGTGGGCGTGGCCGCCCCTCTGACCTCACTTCCGGTCTCCTAAGTGGGCGTGGCCGCCCCTCTCCCCACATCGTTTTGGAACATACAACACTAGATACAGTACAACTTTCTTCCATAAAAGGCTTAAATAATAAAAATAACAGTATTATTAACCAAAGAAGCAAGTTTTATATTAGTTTTAAACTTCATTTTATCCGTTGGGAAAACGATGAGAGCCAAATCTGGCGAGAGTGTATTGCTCAGACAGAGACAGGTCTCAAACAAAGAAAATTGCCATTTTGGTGTCAGAATGTTCAGAAGGTTTGTGGCTTTTGAAAAATGGGTCCCGTATTTACTTAGGTTACTATGGGGCGAAGGAATTGGTAATAATCTGTGCTCACGTTCACTTTTCCCATAGGACTCAATAGACTCAGGACCTACTTCCGGTCTCCTAAAGGGGCGTGGCAGTCACGTGACACTGATACAGGAAACACAACCGTAGAGGGCTGTCTCGTTTATAGAACGTCTCTGGATAAAGGCTGGATTAAGGTTCTGCGTTAAACCAATGCAGAGCACATGCCGTTGCCGTGACGCCGTCGTGAACCTTCGGACTTCTCTGTCACTCCATTTCTCCGCTGCGCAGTACCCTCCGCGACCACTAGGGGGCGGGCGATCTTTTCCTGAATGGTTTATCTGACTTTTCCGGTCACAGTGAATCAAAGAGATAAGGACAACTATTGTGCAAAAAAACAAAACAAAAAAAAATCATACACACACGAAGAAAAGAGCTGAAAGTTCACGACTGCTTCACGAACCGAAACTGGAAATGTGTTACTACCAAGTAAACCAATCACAGCCTCTCGGTCTGCTTTGGTCTGCGACCTCTCGACTCGTAGTTACAATTTGTGGGAGGTGCATGTCAGGCACGGCGTGGGGTGCGCAACGCGGCGCAACCTGCGGTGTAGGCTCGGCGTCGATTTAACACAGAACCATAATCCAGCCTTAACTCAATACAGCTGAAGTGTACATCAAGACTCCGCTGCAACAAACTTCCTGATTGAGAGGAGGTTTAAATTCCTCTGGCTCCATCTGCTGGACAAAGGCTATAACTGCAATTAATTGATACAAATAGTAATTAGTAATAGTTTTTTCTGTTCACAGAATGACTGGTAACATTAAACGTTCAAAATAATAAAATAAATTAATTTTAAAAACAAATTAATAAAAAATGTATAATAATAAATAGACAAACAGATTAATCAAAAAACCGCGGGGACACAAATGATTATCTGGAAAGTAAGTAAATATATTATTACAATACAATACACACTGATATAATAAATAAAAAACAAGTAACAAACAAAACACACTGAAATAAATAAATAAACATTTTTTTTAAACAAACAAATAAAAAATATTGAAGATAAATACTTATAATATACATGTATATATGTATGTATAAAGTAGAACAAATTAATATATATGAATGTGTGCGAGAAGAAATCCTTTTATTTTAGAACACCGCCATCTGGTGGACAAAGAACAAATCACATCAAGCCTCCGCTGAAACAAACTCCCTGATTGAGAGGAGGTTTAAATTCCTCTGGCTCCATCTGGTGGACAGAGACGGGAATTGCAATTACGATTAAGAACGACTGGTAACATTAAACGTTCAAAATAAAGTTAATAAAAATAAACAGACAAACAGATTAATGAAAAAACAGACACGCACACCCAAATGATTGATTAATATCTGGAAAATAAGTAAACATATTAAAGACAATATAACACACACTGAAATAAATAAATAAAATAAATACATAAACAATCTTCTTTGAACCATTGACCCGTCTGCTGCCCTGTTTTTTTAAATTTGTATTTATTTATTTTTATTATTTAACCTTTATTTAACCAGGTCGGCCCCGTTGAGATTCAATGACCTCTTTTTCAAAGGAAGGCTGGCCAAGACACAGGGCTCCAGACTAACTTTTTCACAGGTAGCACTGGTGCCACCTAGCTTTTCATTTAGTAGCACCAAAACAAATTAGGTAACACCATATTTTTCATTGCTAACATTATTTTAATATTGCTGATCATGGCTTACAGTTTAAGAAAACTCAAATATCCTATCTCAAAAAATTAGAATATTCTGGGAATCTTAATCTTAAACTGTAAACCATGATCAGCAATATTAAAATAATAAAAGGCTTGCAATATTTCAATTGATTTGTAATTAATCCAGAATGGATGACATTTTAGTTTTTTTTAATTGCATTACAGAAAATAAAGGACTTTATCACAATATTCTAATTTTCTGAGACAGTCCTGTAAACTTGCTTGCGTCGTTGTGCTTGAACCACTTCTGAATATCTATGTTAGTTTGTGTTAATGGAGCAGCAGAGAGCAGCGTCTAGCTGCTGCAGGAAACTGCTGGACGCTGATGAGTGACGGACACTGGCTCCGCGTGGCACCAACGCAGATCTTACGGCGTAAGATACGCGGGGACGCGAACGTACGGTGCGCGTCGCTGCGTACCCTACACCATAGGCTACGCCGTGGATTTAACGCGGAACCATAAATGAGGCTTAACGCGGGCGCATTTTTCAGTTTTCTTTTTGTCTTTTCAACTGAGCATGCAAACACATAAACTGAGGGTGCAATGCTGATGCACCCTCGTAGAACCGGGCCTGGGCCTGTCCCTCGTATCTTAACCACGGGAACTGTGCCAGCCATTGTTGTTGAAAGCTGTACTTTTTTTTCTTCTCCCCACTCTCCCCCGCCTCTTTCGCCAACCTGTCACTCTCTTCATCAGAAGAAGAAGAATCCATGATTCTTGTCGCTCCCTCTGCTAACCCTTCTTCTCCTCCTCCTCCAACAGCCTCGTTTGTTTCCTCCGGCACATTTTTCTTCTTAAAATAATCGACTATAGACCGCTGCATACTGCATCTGCTTTGTTTACCTTTTTGAGCGCGCTGCGTGTACGCGCGCGTGCACTGCTGTGCACGTAACGTGCGCAGACCGTACCAGGTGCAGTCAGACAGAGAGAGAGGAGAAATAGGACTCGCAGGAATGAGCCAGGAAGTAAGATTGTATTATCAACCACTCCATTAATGCACTAACACAGCCGAGTGAAAAAAAAAATATATTTTTTTTCCCACTAGTCCTCTTGCAAGTAGCACCGGAGCGACCTCATTAAATTTTAACTCGCACCTTAATAAATAAGGTCGCATATGCGACCTAATAGGTCGCACTCTGGAGCCCTGCCAAGACAGCAGCCAGAGAAACATTAAAAGTGCAACAATTAAAAACAGACACCACTCAATGAAATAAATAAATAAAACACTCAACAAGATAAAAGTAGCTGCTGCAAGATCCTTCATACGGCTTTTAAAATGTCCAACAGTGATGAGATCCTTCAGATTGAGAGTCTTCTGGAGGGAGTTCCAGGCAGCAGGTGCAGAGGACTTAAAACAGTTACTTGGTTTAAATTACTTTAATTGGGAGTAATATTTGTCGTTCTGAATTACTTGGTTTTCTTCTCTTTTCCTTCTTTAATTTCTTTCAATCTTCTCTGGACTAGGGGTTGTGGAGGAAACCAATTCGGCGAGAAGTGCCACTTGCAGAACTCTAAACGATTGCCCATCTTCTTAAAGGTGGTGGAGTCTCTGGTCAACAGTCAATAATGGCATCTGTCGTTTTCTGTGGGATCTCCTTCCCGCTGAAAACGAAGTTTCTTGGCTCTTGGTTTCTATGGCCCCCTTAAATAATTTACTTTATTAATCATTAATAATTGTTGTAGAAGGACAACTCTTTGACAACTGGACCAGCACCCCCTTTGTGGCACAACACAGTATATGTTTAATAAAAAAAGCTTCATACAATGATGAGAAAACTGGCTCATACGATTCTGGGCTGTCAGTGATGGAACCTCCGAGTGTTAGAGACGAAAAAAAGAAACTCTTCAAACTCTTCAATAAGAGAGACGTTTTATTTCAGAAAACCTCCAAACATCTCATAAAAGAACCAGTTGCTGTGACATCACATGCGTCTTGCAGGAGGCTCTGCAAACTCCCCGGAACCACCACCAGATCCTGGAACCACCACCAGATCCTGGAACCACGACCAGATCCTGGAACCACGACCAGATCCTGGAACCACGACCAGATCCTGGAACCATGACCAGATCCTGGAACCACGACCAGATCCTGGAACCAGGACCAGATCCTGGAACCACCACCAGATCATGGAACCACCACCAGATCCTGGAACCACCACCAGATCCTGGAACCACCACCAGATCCTGGAACCACCACCAGATCCTGGAACCACCACCAGATCCTGGAACCACCACCAGATCCTGGAACCACCACCAGATCCCGGGTCCCAGAAGCACAAGAGGAGGGGCTCAGGGGTGGCGGTTGGACCACTCCCACAGGGCTCGAGCGCAGAGCTCGGCCATGTAGGGGGGGGAGCCGATGACGCACATCAGCCAGGTCTTGAAGCTCTCCGTGTCTCTCCCATACTGCACGAAAAGTTTCATAACCCTGTCGGCCTGAGAGACGGAGACAGGAGAAAAGTTCAGGACCAGCACAGAACCACTGGGAAGTGTACCTGGGGGGACTCACATTGTAGAAGCCCCGTTCCCGCAGCCTCGGGCCCAGCTCCTCCCCGATCCCTGGTATCGCCGTCACCGGCTTGTTCCACAACGGCTCACGCACAAAGTCCATGTATTTCTGAGAATTGTCTGCCATCTCGCTGCAGGACACAGGTTCAACGTGTTTTCTCTTTCGCTATCAAACAACAACCTGATGTCGTGTGATCAGTCAGATATGACGCCGGCTCCGCGAGTCCTCTGTCCCGCTGGAATCCGCTCAGTCCCAATTTAAGCTGGTCGGTGAGGGGCGTGGCTTCAGAACACACCTGTGGTTGTGGCATTCATAGTTTAGCTGAGCTGCTGAATGAAGAAACACAGTAACCCCCCCCAACCCCTCCAGACCTGTAGTTCTCCAAACCGTTCACTTTGTTGCTGCAGTTGAATACAAGCTCATATGGAAACTAGCTGAACCAGGAGGATGTTCTACAATCACGCAGGATCAGGAAATAACCATGTTTGGTCTCTTTGTTCTTTGTCTCCAACCCCCCCCCCCCCCCCCCCACCTCGTCACATCGCGAACCTCAATGCTGAGCAACAGCTTTTTCCACCATGCTCTCAAAATCATTACACAATGAGATTTCATGCTTTTTTTTACCATATATATATAAATATATATATATATATATATATATATATATATATATATATATATATATAATATATATATATATATATATGTATATATATATATATATATATATATATATATATATATACACACAGTAATCCCTCGCTATAACGCGGTTCATCTTTCACATTTTGCTGCTTCATGGATTTGCATCGTGTTCTGCATTCTGATTGGCTAAACAGTCTCCTCACTCCTCACTCCTCTCCTCACACGCGCTGAGAACCTGCTGGACCAGTTAACCACCACTTCCTCTTCTCCTCACTGTCAACGCTTCATATTTCAGGATCTGTCCTGTTATGGTTCATGTCTGACCTCGCAGGAAGATCCTCCAGAGAATCAGGACGAGTGTCCAGATCTCATGATCTGGCAGCAGGAGTTCCACAGGGAACAGTGCTGGGCCCCCTTCTCTTTTCACTATTCAGTATTTAATCTAAATATTAAATCTAGATGTTGAACATAAATCTAAATGTTTAAATCTAAATCTAGATTAATTTTTTACATGTACGCTATTTGACCCATCTCTCCATCTCTACATCTCTCCACATGGACCTTCTCACCTGTCGGAGCTCCAGCTGCCTCTGTGCCGGGGTCCCATGACCCAGTTCCACCGGTGCAGCCAGGTGCTGAGCGGGTGTTAACATATACATAAAAGAGAAGTGGGAGAAGGAGGGAAATGTAATTATTATAGAGGAAGGCCTGTAGCTCCTATAATGTAATAATTTCCTGAAAATGTAATAACGCCTGAAAATGTAATAAAATTTGCACTTACCTCATTTGAAAATGTCATGATACCCAATAATGTAATAACTTCACCAATAATGTAATAAAATATCCTGACGGATATTGTAATAACATTTGGGAATTTATTACATGGTACTCAAAGTCTGCAATTTAACCCTATAGTCATTCTAGTGTTTCAAATCCAGCGTATATAACATTCTTAGATACTTTAAACACAAAATGTAGAACTCTGGACTGAAAATGAACATATATATTACATTATTTGTCAAGTATTACATTATCAGATTTGGAGAAAAAAAAAGACTCACCTAAAAATGTAATAAATTCCCAATAATGTAATAAGGTATTACATTATGGGTAAAACTGTTATTACAATATCAGTGTTAGGGTTTGGCACACTCTTCCTCCACCAGAGGCCAAAGCCTGGTCAGGCTTGGCCAGAGCACCGCAGCTGATCCCGATCACCTGACAACCGTTCAGCCTCGTCACCCGGCCTGCTCTTAAACCTGCCTCCCATAAGCTGTGGTGTCGGATGACTCTATCCAGCTCAGAACCCCGTACTTCCCTAGTTTCCCGTTCGTGGACCTTCCCTTCCTGGGTCCTTTTGGATTACTTTTTCCAGCCGCGAGTTTTTCTCCGGTCTGTGCCTTTTGTTGGACTTTCCAGCCGTGTTTTTACGGTCTGTGATTTTGTGTTTGTCTTCTTCCCTCCTGTGGAGCGCTTTTTGTTAATAAACTTTGTTATACCTGAACCTTGCTCGTGTTGTCCTGCATTTGGGTCCGCCCTCCTTCCCTCGAGCCTAACATAATAATCCGACCACCATGGACCCAGCAGACACACAACAAGGTTTCAGTAGCCGGGACGCTGCCGTTGCTTGACATGAGCAGTCAATACGGATGGCGCACAACAACATTGCCTTGCTGACTCGTTCCGTGGACACGTTGGTGCAGCGTCTGGGTCAGACCGGCACGTCTGGGACACCCGGTTCCTCTGATGAGGGAGAGGCGTCCTCCCTCGCCTCCTCTTGCGCTTGCGACCCAGACCCCTTTGACGGCGATCTTGGAAGATGTCGGTGGAGGTGGGGGTTTGGTGGTGGAATATGCGGTAGAGTTCGGCACCCTGGCCGCTGAGAGTGAGTGGAATGAGCCGGCACTCTTATGCGTTTTCTGCCGTGGACTCAACGATGCGGTCCTCGTCACCGGAGCCCGACCTGGTGGTTTGTCCGAATTGATTGACCCGGCAATCGATTTGCACTCTGAACTCTGAACCTTGCTCATCATTGTTGGAACCTTTGAGTGTTAGAGACAAAAAAAACGAAACTCTTCAATAAGAGAGACGTTTTATTTCAGAAAATCATGAGAAATTATGAGAAAATATCTCATAAAAACCAGTTGCCGTGACTTCACAGGCATCTTGCGGGAGGCGCTGCAAACTCCCCGGCACCAGATCCTGGAACCAGGACCAGATCCTGGAACCACGACCAGATCCTGGAACCACGACCAGATCCTGGGTCCCAGAAGCACAGCAGGGCGGGCTCAGAGGAAGGCATCGCACCACTCCACCAGGGCCCGAGTGCAGAGGTCGGCCTGGTGGATTTTGGCGCGGATGTCATCCTTCAGCCATTTCTTGAACTTCTCCGGGTCTCTCCCCATCTGCACGAAGTGACCCAGAACCGCGGAGGCCTGAGAGACCAGAGACAAGTTCAGGACCAGCACAGAACCACAGGGAAGTTTACCTGGGGGCGGGGGGTGGGTGGAGAGCTCACCCTGGTGAAGCCCTGGGTCCTCAGATTCTTGCCCAGCTTCTTCTCCCCGATCCCTGGCAGGGCCGTCACCGGCTTGCTCCACATCAGCTCGGCCACGAAGGCCCGGTGCTTCTTAGTATCGTCTGCCATCTCGCTGCAGGAAACAGGTTCAGCGTGTTTTCTCTTTCGCTATCAAACAACAACCTGCTGTCGTGTGATCAGTCAAATAAGACGCCGGCTCTGCGAGTCTTCTGTCCCGCTGCCCTCCGCTCGGTCCCAATTTTAAACTGATCGGCGAGGGGCGTGGCTTCAGAACACACCTGTGGGTGGGCGTGGCCTCCTCAGCCACCTGTCGGCGTGTCATTCATAGTTTATTGATGTGTCACAGCCAGATCAGGAAACTAGCTGGATATAAAGTTCTAAACCCGTAAACAATCAAGCAGGTACGACCCGTCAGGCGGCCACTGAGAATGCAGCAGAGCAGATAATTAGGAGGGCGGGTCGGCTGGTTGTCTAACATGAGACCACGATTCCTGGCAGAAGACGTGGGCACAAGTGTGGTGGAATCTAGCTGCTTATCTGAGGAGGTGAGGAATTACTGATTTAGCTGAAGGTGACGGTCCTTCTTCCAAGCAGAGATATCAGAGAAAGAGGCCGATGTTCACAGTGAGATGGCTGTGTCACCAGGTGGGAAGAAGAGGAAGAGCTGGGTGTCATCAGCATAGAGGTGGTAGGAGAAGCCATGAGAGCTGATGTTTTCACCTGGTGAAGAGGTGTATAGTGAAAAGAGAAGGGGGCCCAGCACTGATCCCTGTGGCACTCCTGTTGCCAGATCATGTGATCTGGACACTCGTCCTCGTCCTGATTCTCTAAAGGATCTTCCTGCGAGGTCAGACATGAACCATAAGAGGACAGATCCTAAAATATGAAGCTTTGAGAATGTGGAGTGGAGGATGTGGTGGTTGGCTCAGCGCCCGACTCGCCCTCCTGATCTTCTGCATTCCCAGTGGCCGCCTGACGGGTCGTACCTGCTTGATTGTTTACGGGTTTAGAACTTTATATCCAGCAAGTTTCCTGATCTGGCTGTGACACATCAATAAACTATGAATGACACACTGACAGGTGGCTGAAGAGGTCACGCCCACCCACAGGTGTGTTCTGAAGCCACGCCCCTCACGACCAGCTTAAATTGGGACAGAACGGATGACAGTGGGACAGAAGACTTGCGGAGCCGGCATCTTATTTGACAGCAGGTTGTTGTTTGATAGCGACAGATAAAACACGCTGAACCTGTTTCCTGCAGCGGGATGGCAGACACTACTGAGGAATACCGGGACTTTGTGGCCGAGCCGATGGAGGACAAGCCGGTGACGGCCCTGCCAGGGATCGGGGAGGAGCTGGGCAAGAAACTGAGGACCCGGGGCTTCACCAGGGTGAGCCCTCCACTCACCCCCCGCCCCCAGGTAAACTTCCCTGTGGTTCTGTGCTGGTCCTGAACTTTTCTCTGGTCTCTGGTCTCTCAGGCCTCCGCGGTTCTGGGTCACTACCTGCAGATGAGGGGAGAGCTGGACAGGTTCAAGGACTGGCTGAAGAACGCCATCCACGCCGACAACCACCAGGCCGACCTCTGCACTCGGGCCCTGGAGGAGTGGTGCAAAAACCACATCTGAGCCCCCCCTGCTGTGCTTCTGGGACCCGGGATCTGGTGGTGGTTCCAGGATATGGTCGTGGTTCCGGGATCTGGTCGTGGTTCCGGGATCTGGTGGTGGTTCCAGGATCTGGTCGTGGTTCCAGGATCTGGTGGTGGTTCCAGGATCTGGTCGTGGTTCCGGGGAGTTTTCAGAGCCTCCTGCAAGACGCCTGTGATGTCACAGCAACTGGTTTTTATGAGATGTTTGGAGATTTTATGAAATAAAACATCTCTCTTATTGAACGTCTGCTGAGTTTCTGTGACAAGAAGTTTGAAGAGTTTCACTGACGGAACCAAGTAGTTAATTAATTCAACCGGCCGTGTCCGAGTAGTCCGCCCTGCGGGTACTCTGTTGACCGCCAGGGTCCAGATCTCCAGATCCAGCAGGTTCACCTCCGCTGAATCCAGGTTTAAATGTTCAACATGGATCTCAGAGTTGGATCCATCTCCGTGATGACTGGAGAATTGATGATCCTCATTTGGTGAAAAAAATTGAATTAGTATAAAAGGGGGCGTGGCCTGTGATTGGCAGCAAGCTCGGCTGA